>NW_027140811.1:0-68529 GCF_036365525.1 Heterodontus francisci | reverse complement strand
TGAGGGGATTGGATGTGGGGAGTGGGGTAGGGGAGTGGGGATTTGTTGTGAAGTAGGGGAGTGGGGGATGGGAGTGGGGAGGAGAGCGAGGTAGGGGAGGGGCAGGGGAGGGGGCAGGGGAGTTGTTAGAGGTAAGTGCGGGAGGGGAGCGGGGGAGTGGATTGGGGGAGGGGAGTTGGGGAGTTGAGTGCGGTAGGGGAGTTGGGGTGAGGAGTTGGGGAGTGGAGTAGTGTAGGGGCGTGAGGGAGGCGAGTTGGGGAGGGGAGTTGGGGAGGGGAGTTGGGGAGTGGAGTGCGGCAGGGGATTTGGGGTGGGGAGTTGGGGAGGGGAGTTGGGGAGGGGAGTGGAGGTGGGGAGTGGGGGAGGGGAGTGGGTGAGGGGAGTGGGGTAGGGGAGTGAGGGAGGGGAGTTGAGGAGGGGTGTGGGGGAGGGGAGTTAGGGACTGGAGTGGGGGAGGGGAGTGTGGGAGTGGAGTGGGGGATGGGAGTCCGGTACGGGAGTTGGGGAGGGGAGCTGGGGAGGGGAGTGGGGGAGGGGAGTGGGGGAGGGGAGCAGGGTATGGGAGTTGGTGCGGGCAGTGGGGGAGCAGCGTTGGGGTGGGGAGTGGGGGAGGGGACTGAGTGAGGGAGGGGAGTTGAGAAGGGGTGTGGGGGAGGGAAGTGTCGTGGTAAGTCGGGCAGGGGAGTTGGGTATGGGAGTTGGTGAGGGGAGTGGGGGAGGAGATTTGGGGGTGGGAGTTGGGAAGGGGAGTTGGGGAGGGGAGAGCCGTAGGGGAGTAGGGGAAGGTGTGGGGGAGGGGAGTGGGGAGAGGAGTGGTTGCGGGGAGTTGCGGAGAGGAGAGGGGGAGGGGAGTGTAGTGGGGTGCAGGTATGGGGTAGGGGAGTGGGGGAGGCTTGTTGGGTATGGGAGTGGGTGTGAGGAGTGGGGTATGGGTGTGCGGTAGGGGAGTGGGGAAGGGGACTGGGGGAGGGGAATGAGGGAGGGGAGTGGGGGACTGGGAGTGGGGTAGGGGAGTGGCAAAGGTCCGTGGGGGAGGGGAGAGGGGAGTGGGGGTGGGGAATTGGGGATGGGAGTGGGGGTGGGGTGTGGGGTAGGGGTGTGGGGTAGGGGATTGGGGTACGGGATGGGGTAGGGGAGTGGGGTCGGGGAGTGGGGGAGGGAAAAGAGGGAGGGGATTGAGGGAGGGGAGTGAGGGAGGGGAGATGGGGAGGATGTGAGAAGGGGAGTGAAGGAGGGGAGTGGAGTAGGGGAGTCGGGTATGGAAGTTAGTGCGGGGAGTTGAGGAGGACAGTGGGGGATTGTAGTACGGGAGAGGAGTTGGGGAGTGGAGTTGGGGAGGGGAGTGAGGGAGGGGAGTTGAGAAGGGGTGTGGGGGAAGGGAGTGGGGTGGTAAGTGGTGCAGGGGAGTTGGGTATGGGAATTGGTGGGGGAGTGGGGGAGGAGAGTTGGGGATGGTAGTTGGAAAGGGGAGTTGGGGAGGGTTGGATAGGGGACTGCGGTAGAGGAGTGGGGGAAGTGAGTGGGGGAGGGGCGTGGGGAGAGGTGGTTGCGGGGAGTTGCGGAGAGGAGAGGGGGAGGGGAGTGTGGGAGTGGAGTGGGGGATGGGAGTCCGGTACGGGAGTTGGGGAGGGGAGCTGGGGAGGAGAGTGGGGTAGGGGTGTGGGGTAGGGGAGTGGGGTATGGAGTGTGGGAGGGGAGGGAGGGGAGTGGGGGAGAGGGAGTGGGGTAGGGGAGTGGCATAGGTCCGTGGGGGTGGGGAGAGGGGAGTGGAGTAGGGGAGGGGAGTGGGGTAGAATAGTGGTGGATGGGAATGGGGAGGGGAGTTGGGGCGGGGAGTGGGGTAGAGGAGTGGGGGATGGGAGTGGGGGAGGGGATTTGGGGAGGGGAGTTGGGGAGGGGAGTGGGGTAGAATAGTGGTGGATGGGAATGGGGAGGGGAGTTGGGGCGGGGAGTGGGGGAGGGGAGTAAGGCAGGGGTGTGGGGTAGGGAACAACGTTAGGGGAGTGGGAGCGGGGAGTGGGAGAGGGGAGTGGGGGACAAGGGGTGGGGTAGGGGAGTGATGTAGGGGAGTTGGGGAGGGGAGTGGGGTAGAATAGTGGTGCATGGGAATGGGGAGGGGAGTTGGGGCGGGGAGTGGGGGAGGGGAGCATAGAGAGTGGTGTATTGGAGTTGTTGAGGGTAGTGGGGGAGGGGAGTGGGGCAGGGGAGTTGGGCAGGGGAGTGGGGTAGAATAGTGGTGGATGGGAATGGGGATGGGAGTTGGGGCGGGGAGTGGGGGAGGGGAGTAAGGCAGGGGTGTGGGGTAGGGGACTACGTTAGGGGAGTGGGAGCGGGGAGTGGGAGAGGGGAGTGGGGGACAAGGAGTGGTTTAGGGGAGTGATGTAGAGGAGTGGGTGAGGGGAGTTTGTGAGGGGAGTGGGGGAGGGGAGTGGGGGAGGGGAGTGGGAGAGGGGAGTGGGTCAGGGGAGTGAGGTACGGGAGTGGGAAAGGCGACTGCGTTAGGGGAGTGGCAGAGGGGAGTGGGAGAGGGGAGTGGGCGACAAGGAATGGGGTAGGGGAGTGATGTAGGGGAGTGGGTGAGGGGAGTTGGTGAGGGGAGTGGGGGAGGGGAGTGGGGGAGGGCAGTGATGTCGGGAGTGGGAAAGGGGCGTGGGATAGGGGAGCGCAGTGAGGAGGTGGAGGGAAGGGGAGTGGGGAGGGGAGTGAGAATGTGTGTAGGGTCGAGGTGTTGGGTAGTGGAGGGCAGTGAGGAGGTGGAGGGAAGGGGAGTGGGGAAGGGGTGTGGTAGGAGATGTGGGTACGGGAGTAGGGGAGGGTAGTGAGGTATGGGAGTGGTTGAGGGGAGTGGGGTAGGGGAGTGTGGTAGGGGATTGGGGTAGGGGAGTGGGATAGGGCAGTGTGGTAGGGGAGTGGGGTAGGGGAGTTGTAGAGGGAGTGCAGTAGGGGAATGGGGGAGGGGAGTGGGGTTGGGGATTGGGGGAGTGTACTGGGGATGGGAGTGTGGTTGGGCAGGGCAGTGAAGAGGTGGAGGGAACTGAGTGGTGGAGGGGAGTGGGTGAGGTGATTGGAGGAGGGGGTGTGGTAAGGGTGTGAGGTAGGGGAGTGAGGTAGGAGAATTGGGTAGGGGATGTGGTCAGGGAGTTTGGGAGGGGAGTGGGGGAGGGGAGTGGGGGAGGGGAGTGATGTAGGGAGTGGGAAAGGGGCGTGGGATAGGTGAGCGCATTAAGGAGGTGGAGGGAAGGGGAGTGGGGAGGGGAGTGAGGATGTGTGTAGGGTCGAGGTGTTGGGTAGTGGAGGGCAGTGAGGAGGTGGAGGGAAGGGGATTGGGGAAGGGATGTGGTAGGAGATGTGGGTACGGGAGTAGGGGAGGATAGTGAGGTATGGGAGTGGTGGAGGGGAGTGGGGTAGGGGAGTGTGGTAGGGGATTGGTGTAGGGGAGTTGTAGAGGGAGTGCAGTAGGGGAATGGGGGAGGGGGGTGGGGTTGGGGATTGGGGGAGTGTACTGGGGGATGGGAGTGTGGTTGGGCAGGGCAGTGAAGAGGTGGAGGGAACTGAGTGGTGGAGGGGTGTGGGTGAGCTGATTGGAGGAGGGTGTGTGGTAAGGGTGTGAGGTAGGGGATTGAGGTAGGAGAATTGGGTAGGGGATGTGGTCAGGGAGTTTGGGCGGGGAGTGGGGAGGGGAGTGGGGGAGGGGGGTGATGTAGGGAGTGGGAAAGGGGCGTGGGATAGGTGAGCGCAGTGAGGAGGTGGAGGGAAGGGGAGTGGGGAGGGGAGTGAGGATGTGTGTAGGGTCGAGGTGTTGGGTAGTGGAGGGCAGTGAGGAAGTGGAGGGAAGGGGAGTGGGTAAGGGGTGTGGTAGGAGATGTGGGTACGTGAGTAGGAGAGGGTAGTGAGGTATGGGAGTGGTGGAGAGGAGTGGGGTAGGGGAGTGTGGTGGGGGATTGGGTAGGGGAGTGGGGTAGGGCAGTGTGGTAGGGGAGTGGGGTAGGGGAGTTGTAGAGTGAGTGCAGTAGGGGAGTGGGGGAGGGGAGTGGGGTTGGGGATTGGGGGAGTGTACTGGGGGATGGGAGTGTGGTTGGGCAGGGCAGTGAAGTGGTGGAGGGAAGCTGAGTGGTGGAGGGGATGTGGTAAAAAAGTGAGTTAGGGGAGTGGGGTAGGAGAATGGGGTAGGGGATGGGGCCTGGGAGTTTGGGAGGGGAGTGGGGAGGAGAGATAGGCCGGGGAGTGGGGGAGTGGGGGAGGAAAGTTGGGAGGATTTGGGGAGGGGAGTGGGGAAAGGAAGTGAGGCAGGGGAGTTGGGGAGGGGAGTGGGGGATGTGAGTGGTGGAGGGGAGTGGGGTATGGGAGTTTGTGAGGGGAGTTGCGGGGGCGCAGTGGAGGGGAGTGGGATAGGGGAGTTGGGGAGGGGACTTGGGGAGGGGAGTGGGGTAGAGGAGTGTGCGATGGAAGTGGGGTGGGGAGTGGGATAGGGGAGTGGGGGATGGGAGTTGGGGAGGGGAGTGGGGGACAGGGCGCGGGGTAGGGGAGTGATGTAGGGGAGTGGGGGAGGCGAGTGGGGGATGGGAGTGTGGTAGGGGAGTGGGAATGGGATAGTTGAGTGGGGTAGGGGCGTTGGGTATTGGAGGGCAGTGAGGAGGTGGAGAGAAGGTGAGTGGGGGATGGGGTGGGGTAGGAGAGGTGGGTAGGGGTGTGGGGAGGGGAGTGAGGTAGGGGAGTGGGGAGGGGTGTGGAGGAGGGGAATGGGGTAGGGGAGTGGGGTAGAGGAGTTGTGGAGGGGAGTGCGGTAGGGGAGTAGTGTCGGGGAGTGGCGTAGGGGAGTGTGGTAGGGGAGTGGGGTAGGGGAGTGGGGTAGGGGAGTTGTGGAGGGCACTGCAGTCGGGGTGTGGGGTCGGGGAGTGGGGCAGGGGAGTGGGGGAGGGTAGTGGAGGATGGGATTGTCTTAGGTGAGGGCAGTGAAGAGGTGGAGGGAAGCGGAGTGGTGGATCGGAGTAGGGGAGGGGATTGGTGGTGGGGTGTGGTAAGGGAGTGGGTTCAGCGAATGGGGTAGGGGAGTGTGGTAGCGGAGTTGGGGAGGCTAGTTGGGGAGGGGAGTGGGGAGGAGAGTGGGGGAAGTTAATGTGGGAGGGGAGTGGACGAGAGCAGCTGGGAGGGGAGAGGGGGAGGGGAGTGGGGAGAGGAGTTGGGGAGGGGAGTGGGGGAGGGGTGTGGGGGAGGGAGGTGGGGGAGGGAAGTGGGGGAGGGCTGTTGGGGGGAGTTGGGGAGGGGTGTTCTGGAGGGAAGTGAGGGAGGGGAGTTGTGGAGGGGAGTGGGGGAGGTGAGTTTGGGAGGGGAGTGGAGTAGGGGTGGGTGGTAAGGGAGTTGGTGAGGGGAGTGGGGTAGGGGAGTGGGGTAATGAGTTGGGTGGGGAGTGGGGGAGGAGAGGGGGGAGGGGAGTTGGGGAGGGGAGTTGGGGAGAGGAGTTGGGTAGAGGAGTGGGGGTAAGGAGTGGGGTGCGGGAGTGGAGTAGGGGAGTGGGGGAGGTGAGTTGTGGAGGGGAGTGGGGGACAGGGAATGGGGACAGGGGGAGTGGGGTAGGGGAGTGATATAGGGGAGTGGGTTAGGGGAGTGGTCGAGGGGAGTGGGGTAGGGGAGTGGGGTAGGGGAGTGGGGGAGGGGAGTGGGGGACAGGGAGTGGGGGATAGGTAGTGGGGTAGGGGAGTGATATAGGGGAGTGGGGGAGGGGAGTGGGGGACAGGGAATGGGGACAGGGGGAGTGGGGTAGGGGAGTGATATAGGGGAGTGGGTTAGGGGAGTGGTCGAGGGGAGTGGGGTAGGGGAGTGGGGTAGGGGAGTGGGGGAGGGGAGTGGGGGACAGGGAGTGGGGGATAGGTAGTGGGGTAGGGGAGTGATATAGGGGAGTGGGGGAGGGGAGTGGGGGAGTGGAGTGGATGAAGGGAGTGGGAGAGGGGAGTGGGGTAGGGGAGTGGGGGAGAGGAGTGGGGGACAGGGAGTGGGGGATAGGTAGCGGGGTAGGGGAGTGATATAGGGGAGTGGGGGAGGGGAGTGGGGGAGTGGAGTGGATGAAGGGAGTGGGAGAGGGGAGTGGGGGACAGGAAGTGGTGTAGGGGAGTGCGGTAGGTGAGTTGGGGTGGGGGGAGGGGAGTGGGGTAGGGGAGTGTGGTAGGGGAGTGTAGTCGGGGAGTGTGGGAGGGGAGTTCGGTAGGGGGAGTGTGGGAACGGAGTAGGGAAGGGGAGTGTTGTAAGGGAGTGGGGGATGGGAGTGGGGTAGGGGAGTGGGGTTGGGCAGTGATGTAGGGGTGTGTGGGAGGGGAGTGGAAAGGGGACTGGCTAGAGGAGTGGGGTAGGGGAGTGGGGCAGTGAGACGGGTGTTGAGTAGGGGAGGGGAGTGGGGGAGGGGAGTGGCGGCAGGAATGGGGTAGGGGAGTGCGGGAGGGAGGTGAGCTGGGGAGTGAGGGAGGGTAGAGTGGGAGGGGAGCGGAGAGGGGAGTAGGGGCGCAGAGTTGGGGAGGGGAGTGGGGAGGGGTCTGGGGGAGGGGATTGGTGGAGGGGATTGGTGGAGGGGAGTTGGGGAAGGGAGTGGGGGAGAGGAGATGCTGGTGGAGTTGGGGAGTGGAGCGGTTGAGGGGAGTTGGGGAGGGGAGTGTGGCGGGGAGTGGGGGAGGAGTGTGGGGTAGGAGAGTGGGGAGGGGAGTGGGGGAGGGGAGTGGGGGACAGGGAGTGGGGGAACAGGGATTGGGGGACAGGGGGTGTGGTAGGGGAGTGTTAAAGGGGAGTGGGGTAGGGGAGTGGGTTAGGGGAGTGGGGGAGGGGAGTGGGGGACAGGGAGTGGGGGAGGGGAGTGGGGTAAGGGAGTGAGGTAGGGGAGTGGGTGAAGGGAGTGGGAGTAGGGAGGGGGGGACAGGAAGTGGGGTAGGGGAGTGCGGTAGGTGAGTCAGGGCTGGGAGAGGGGTGTGGGGGAGGGGAGCGTGGTAGGGGAGTGTGGTCGGGGAGTGTGGGTGGGGAGTTCGGTAGGGGGAGTGTGGGAAGGGAGTAGGGAAGGGGAGTGTGGTAGAGGTTGGGGGATGGGAGTGGTGTAAGGGAGTGGGGTAGGGGAATGATGTAGGGGAGTGTGGGAGTGGAGTGGTAAGGGGACTGGGGAGGGGAGTGCGGTCTGGGAGTGGAGGCATTGAGAGGGGAGTGGAGTGGGGAAGGGGAGTAGGGTAGGGGAGTGGCAGCTGGAATGGGGTAGGGGAGTGGGGGAGGGAAGTGGGCTGGGGAGTGTGGGAGGGTAGTGTGGGAGGGGAGGGAAGAGGGGTGTAGGGGAGCGGAGTTGGGGAGGGGAGTGTGGAGGAGAGTGGGGGAGCGGATTGGCGGAAGGGATTGGCGGAGGGGAGTGGGGGAGGGGCGATAGTGATGGAGTTGGGGATTGGAGTGGTTGAGGGGAGTTGGGGAGGGGAGTGGGGGAGGGGAGTGGGGGAAGGGTGTGGGGTAGGAGAGTGAGGGAGGGCAGTGGGGGAAGCAGTGGGATAGGGGAGTGTGGTTGGGGGTGGGGTTGGGGCGTGGGGGAGGGGAATGAAGGAGGGAAGTTGGGAGGGGAGTGGGGAAGGGGAGTGGGCGAGGGGTGGCTGGGTGGGATGTGGGGTATGGGAGTGAGGGAGGGGTGTTCGGGGGTGGTGGTATCGGGGAATGGTGCATGGGAGTGGGGGATGGGATTTGGGGAACAAAGTGATGAGCTCAAAGGAGGAGAAGGTGCAAGAGGAGTTGTGGGGGGAGAGAGAGAGCAAAATGTGATAGGGGCGATTTGGCTGACAGAGAACACAGATTAATATTAACACACTCACTGACACACTGTGTACATCATGACTCACAGCCAGATACACCCGGTGAAGTGTAAAACACCCCCACTGTCCTCAGCAATATTAACACACTGACAGAGAACACAGATTAATATTAACACACTCACTGACACACTGTGTATATCATGACCCACAGTCAGATAAACCCTGTGAAGTGTAAAACACCCCCACTGTCCTCAGCAATATTAACACACTGAAAAAGAACTCAGATTAATATTAACACACTCACTGACAGACTGTGTACATCATGACTCACAGTCAGATACACCCTGTGAAGTGTAAAACACCCCCACTGTCCTCAGTAATATTAACACACTGACAGAGAACACAGATTAATATTAACACACTCACTGACACACTGTGCATATCATGACCCACAGTCAGTTACACCCTCTGAAGAGCAAAACACCCCCACTGTCCTCAGTAATATTAACACACTGACAGAGAACACAGATTAATATTAACACACTCACTGACACACTGTGTACCTCATGACCCACAGCCAGATACACCCTGTGAAGTGTAAAACACCCCCACTGTCCTCAGGAATATTAACACACTGACCGAGAACACAGATTAATATTAACACACTCACTGACACACTGTGTAAATCATGACCCACAGTCAGATACACCCTGTGAAGTGTAAAACACCCCCACTGTCCTCAGTAATATTAACACACTGACAGAAAACACAGATTAATATTAACACACTCACTGACAGACTGTGTCCATCATGACCCACAGTTAGATACACCCTGTGAAGTGTAAAACACCCCCGCTGTCCTCAGGAATATTAACACACTGACAGAGAACACAGATTAATATTAACACACTCACTGACACACTGTGTACATCATGACTCACAGCCAGATACACCCGGTGAAGTGTAAAACATCCCCACTGTCCTCAGCAATATTAACACACTGACAGAGAACACAGATTAATATTAACACACTCACTGACACACTGTGTATATCATGACCCACAGTCAGATAAACCCTGTGAAGTGTAAAACATCCCCACTGTCCTCAGGAATATTAACACACTGACAGAGAACACAGATTAATATTAACACACTCACTGACACACTGTGTCTATCATGACCCACAGCCAGATACACCTTGTGAAGTGTAAAACACGCCCACTGTCCTCAGCAATATTAACACACTGACAGAGAACACAGATTAATATTAACACACTCACTGACACACTGTGTATATCATGACCCACAGCCAGATACACCTTGTGAAGTGTAAAATACCCCCACTGTCCTCAGTAATACTGACACCTGACAGAGAACACAGATTAATATTAACACACTCACTGACACACTATGTATCTCATGACCCACAGTCAGATACACCCTGTGAAGTGTAAAACACCCCCACTGCCCTCAGGAATATTAACACCTGACAGAGAACACAGATTAATATTAACACGCTCACTGACACCCTGTGTATATCATGACCCACAGTCAGATACACCCTGTGAAATGTAAAACACCCCCACTGTCCTCAGCAATATTAAAACACACACAGAGTACACAGATTAATATTAACACACTCACTGACACACTGTGTATATCATGACCCACAGTCAGATACACCCTGTGAAGTGTAAAACACCCCCACTGTCCTCAGCAATATTAACACACTGACAGAGAACACAGATTAATATTAACACACTCACTGACACACTGTGTATATCATGACCCACAGTCAGATACACCCTGTGAAGTGTAAAACACCCCCACTGTCCTCAGCAATATTAACACACTGACAGAGAACACAGATTAATATTAACACACTCACTGACACACTGTGTATATCATGACCCACAGTCAGATACACAATGTGAGGTGTAAAACACCCCCACTGTCCTCAGCAATATTAACACACTGACAGTGAACACAGATTGATATTAACACACTCACTGACACACTGTGCATATCATGACCCACAGTCAGTTACACCCTCTGAAGTGCAAAACACCCCCACTGTCCTCAGTAATATTAACACACTGACAGAGAACACAGATTAATATTAACACACTCACTGACACACTGTGTACATCATGACCCACAGCCAGATACACCCTGTGAAGTGTAAAACACCCCCACTGTCATCAGTAATATTAACACACTGACAGAGAACACAGATTAATATTAACACACTCACTGACACACTGTGCACATCATGACCCACATTCAGATACACCCTGTGAAGTGTAAAACACCCCCACTGTCCTCAGGAATATTAACACACTGACAGAGAACACAGATTAATATTAACACACTCACTGACACACTGTGTATATCATAACCCACAGTCAGATACACTCTGTGAAGTGTAAAACACCCCCACTGTCCTCAGTAATATTAACACACTGACAGAGAACACAGATTAATATTAACACACTCACTGACACACTGTGTAAATCATGACCCACAGTCAGATACACCATGTGAAGTGTAAAACACCCCCACTGTCCTCAGTAACATTAACACACTGACAGAGAACACAGATTAATATTAACACACTCACTGACACACTGTGTACATCATGACCCACAGCCAGATACACCCTGTGAAGTGTAAAACACCCCCACTGTCCTCAGGAATATTAGCACACTGACAGAGAACACAGATTAATATTAACACACTCACTGACACACTGAGTAAATCATGACCCACAGTCAGATACACCCTGTGAAGTGTAAAACACCCCCACTGTCCTCAGTAATATTAACACACTGACAGAGAACACAGATTAATATTAACACACTCACTGACACACTGTGTACATCATGTCCCACAGCCAGATACACCCTGTGAAGTGTAAAACACCCCCACTGTCATCAGTAATATTAACACACTGACAGAGAACACAGATTAATATTAACACACTCACTGACACACTGTGCAAATCATGACCCACATTCAGATACACCCTGTGAAGTGTAAAACACCCCCACTGTCCTCAGGAATATTAACACACTGACAGAGAACACAGATTAATATTAACACACTCACTGACACACTGTGTATATCATAACCCACAGTCAGATACACTCTGTGAAGTGTAAAACACCCCCACTGTCCTCAGTAATATTAACACACTGACAGAGAACACAGATTAATATTAACACACTCACTGACACACTGTGTAAATCATGACCCACAGTCAGATACACCATGTGAAGTGTAAAACACCCCCACTGTCCTCAGTGACATTAACACACTGACAGAGAGCACAGATTAATATTAACACACTCACTGACACACTGTGTACATCATGACCCACAGCCAGATACACCCTGTGAAGTGTAAAACACCCCCACTGTCCTCAGGAATATTAGCACACTGACAGAGAACACAGATTAATATTAACACACTCACTGACACACTGAGTAAATCATGACCCACAGTCAGATACACCCTGTGAAGTGTAAAACACCCCCACTGTCCTCAGTAATATTAACACACTGACAGAGAACACAGATTAATATTAACACACTCACTGACACACTGTGTCCAACATGACCCACAGCCAGATACACCCGGTGAAGTGTAAAACACCCCCACTGTCCTCAGGAATATTAACACACTGACAGAGAACACAGATTAATATTAACGCACTCACTGACACACTGTGTATATCATGACCCAGAGTCAGATACACCCTGTGAAGTGTAAAACACCCCCACTGTCCTCAGGAATATTAACACACTGACAGAGAGCACAGATTAATATTAACACACTCACTGACACACTGTGTACATCATGACCCACAGCCAGATACACCCTGTGAAGTGTAAAACACCCCCACTGTCCTCAGGAATATTAACACACTGACAGAGAACACAGATTAATATTAACACACTCACTGACACACTGTGTAAATCATGACCCACAGCCAGATACACCTTGTGAAGTGTAAAATACCCCCACTGTCCTCAGTAATATTGACACCTGACAGAGAACACAGATTAATATTAACACACTCACTGACACACTATGTATATCATGACCCACAGCCAGATGCACCTTGTGAAGTGTAAAATACCCCCACTGTCCTCAGTAATATTGACACCTGACAGAGAACACAGATTAATATTAACACACTCACTGACACACTATGTATCTCATGACCCACAGTCAGATGCACCCTGTGAAGTGTAAAACACCCCCACTGCCCTCAGGAATATTAACACCTGACAGAGAACACAGATTAATATTAACACACTCACTGACACCCTGTGTATATCATGACCCACAGTCATATACACCCTGTGAAATGTAAAACACCCCCACTGTCCTCAGCAATATTAAAACACACACAGAGTACACAGATTAATATTAACACACTCACTGACACACTGTGCATATCATGACCCACAGTCAGTTACACCCTGTGAAGTGTAAAACACCCCCACTGTCCTCAGTAATATTAACACACTGACAGAGAACACAGATTAATATTAACACACTCACTGACACACTGTGTACATCATGACCCACAGCCAGATACACCCTGTGAAGTGTAAAACACCCCCACTGTCATCAGTAATATTAACACAATGACAGAGAACACAGATTAATATTAACACACTCACTGACACACTGTGTACATCATGACCCACATTCAGATACACCCTGTGAAGTGTAAAACACCCCCACTGTCCTCAGGAATATTAACACACTGACAGAGAACACAGATTAATATTAACACACTCACTGACACACTGTGTATATCATGACCCACAGTCAGATACACTCTGTGAAGTGTAAAACACCCCCACTGTCCTCAGTAATATTAACACACTGACAGAGAACACAGATTAATATTAACACACTCACTGACACACTGTGTAAATCATGACCCACAGTCAGATACACCATGTGAAGTGTAAAACACCCCCACTGTCCTCAGGAATATTAACACACTGACAGAGAACACAGATTAATATTAACACACTCACTGACACACTGTGTCCATCATGACTCACAGCGAGATACACCCGGTGAAGTGTAAAACACCCCCACTGTCCTCAGGAATATTAACACACTGACAGAGAGCACAGATTAATATTAACACACTCACTGACACACTGTGTACATCATGACCCACAGCCAGATACACCCTGTGAAGTGTAAAACACCCCCACTGTCCTCAGGAATATTAACACACTGACAGAGAACACAGATTAATATTAACACACTCACTGACACACTGTGTAAATCATGACCCACAGCCAGATACACCTTGTGAAGTGTAAAATACCCCCACTGTCCTCAGTAATATTGACACCTGACAGAGAACACAGATTAATATTAACACACTCACTGACACACTATGTATATCATGACCCACAGTCAGATACACCCTGTGAAGTGTAAAACACCCCCACTGCCCTCAGGAATATTAACACCTGACAGAGAACACAGATTAATATTAACACACTCACTGACACACTGTGTATATCATGACCCACAGTCAGATACACCCTGTGAAGTGCAAAACACCCCCACTGTCCTCAGCAATATTAACACACTGACAGAGAACACAGATTAATATTAACACACTCACTGACACACTGTGTATATCATGACCCACAGTCAGATACACCCTGTGAAGTGTAAAACATCCCCACTGTCCTCAGCAATATTAACACACTGACAGAGTACACAGATTAATATTAACACACACACTGACACACTGTGTATATCATGACCCACAGTCAGATACACCCTGTGAAGTGTAAAACACCCCCACTGTCCTCAGCAATATTAACACACAGACAGAGAACACAGATTAATATTAACACACTCACTGACACCCTGTGTATATCATGACCCACAGTCATATACACCCTGTGAAATGTAAAACACCCCCACTGTCCTCAGCAATATTAAAACACACACAGAGTACACAGATTAATATTAACACACTCACTGACACACTGTGCATATCATGACCCACAGTCAGTTACACCCTGTGAAGTGTAAAACACCCCCACTGTCCTCAGTAATATTAACACACTGACAGAGAACACAGATTAATATTAACACACTCACTGACACACTGTGTACATCATGACCCACAGCCAGATACACCCTGTGAAGTGTAAAACACCCCCACTGTCATCAGTAATATTAACACAATGACAGAGAACACAGATTAATATTAACACACTCACTGACACACTGTGTACATCATGACACACAGCCAGATACACCCTGTGAAGTGTAAAACACCCCCACTGTCCTCAGGAATATTAACACAATGACAGAGAACACAGATTAATATTAACACACTCACTGACACACTGTGTATATCATGACCCACAGTCAGATACACTCTGTGAAGTGTAAAACACCCCCACTGTCCTCAGTAATATTAACACACTGACAGAGAACACAGATTAATATTAACACACTCACTGACACACTGTGTAAATCATGACCCACAGTCAGATACACCATGTGAAGTGTAAAACACCCCCACTGTCCTCAGGAATATTAACACACTGACAGAGAACACAGATTAATATTAACACACTCACTGACACACTGTGTCCATCATGACTCACAGCGAGATACACCCGGTGAAGTGTAAAACACCCCCACTGTCCTCAGGAATATTAACACACTGACAGAGAGCACAGATTAATATTAACACACTCACTGACACACTGTGTACATCATGACCCACAGCCAGATACACCCTGTGAAGTGTAAAACACCCCCACTGTCCTCAGGAATATTAACACACTGACAGAGAACACAGATTAATATTAACACACTCACTGACACACTGTGTAAATCATGACCCACAGCCAGATACACCTTGTGAAGTGTAAAATACCCCCACTGTCCTCAGTAATATTGACACCTGACAGAGAACACAGATTAATATTAACACACTCACTGACACACTATGTATATCATGACCCACAGTCAGATACACCCTGTGAAGTGTAAAACACCCCCACTGCCCTCAGGAATATTAACACCTGACAGAGAACACAGATTAATATTAACACACTCACTGACACACTGTGTATATCATGACCCACAGTCAGATACACCCTGTGAAGTGCAAAACACCCCCACTGTCCTCAGCAATATTAACACACTGACAGAGAACACAGATTAATATTAACACACTCACTGACACACTGTGTATATCATGACCCACAGTCAGATACACCCTGTGAAGTGTAAAACATCCCCACTGTCCTCAGCAATATTAACACACTGACAGAGTACACAGATTAATATTAACACACACACTGACACACTGTGTATATCATGACCCACAGTCAGATACACCCTGTGACGTGTAAAACACCCCCACTGTCCTCAGCAATATTAACACACAGACAGAGAACACAGATTAATATTAACAGACTCACTGACACACTGTGTATATCATGACCCACAGTCAGATACACCCTGTGAAGTGTAAAACACCCCCACTGTCCTCAGCAATATTAACACACTGACAGAGAACACAGATTAATATTAACACACTCACTGACACACTGTGTATATCATGACCCACAGTCAGATACACAATGTGAGGTGTAAAACACCCCCACTGTCCTCAGCAATATTAACACACTGACAGAGAACACAGATTGATATTAACACACTCACTGACACACTGTGCATATCATGACCCACAGTCAGTTACACCCTCTGAAGTGCAAAACACCCCCACTGTCCTCAGCAATATTAACACACTGACAGAGAACACAGATTAATATTAACACACTCACTGACACACTGTGTATATCATGACCCACAGCCAGATACACCCTGTGAAGTGTAAAACACCCCCACTGTCCTCAGGAATATTAACACACTGACAGAGAACACAGATTAATATTAACACACTCACTGACACACTGTGTCTATCATGACCCACAGCCAGATACACCTTGTGAAGTGTAAAACACGCCCACTGTCCTCAGCAATATTAACACACTGACAGAGAACACAGATTAATATTAACACACTCACTGACACACTGTGTATATCATGACCCACAGCCAGATACACCTTGTGAAGTGTAAAATACCCCCACTGTCCTCAGTAATACTGACACCTGACAGAGAACACAGATTAATATTAACACACTCACTGACACACTATGTATCTCATGACCCACAGTCAGATACACCCTGTGAAGTGTAAAACACCCCCACTGCCCTCAGGAATATTAACACCTGACAGAGAACACAGATTAATATTAACACACTCACTGACACCATGTGTATATCATGACCCACAGTCAGATACACCCTGTGAAATGTAAAACACCCCCACTGTCCTCAGCAATATTAAAACACACACAGAGTACACAGATTAATATTAACACACTCACTGACACACAGTGTATATCATGACCCACAGTCAGATACACCCTGTGAAGTGCAAAACACCCCCACTGTCCTCAGCAATATTAACACACTGACAGAGAACACAGATTAATATTAACACACTCACTGACACACTGTGTATATCATGACCCACAGTCAGATACACCCTGTGAAGTGTAAAACATCCCCACTGTCCTCAGCAATATTAACACACTGACAGAGTACACAGATTAATATTAACACACACACTGACACACTGTGTATATCATGACCCACAGTCAGATACACCCTGTGAAGTGTAAAACACCCCCACTGTCCTCAGCAATATTAACACACAGACAGAGAACACAGATTAATATTAACACACTCACTGACACCCTGTGTATATCATGACCCACAGTCATATACACCCTGTGAAATGTAAAACACCCCCACTGTCCTCAGCAATATTAAAACACACACAGAGTACACAGATTAATATTAACACACTCACTGACACACTGTGCATATCATGACCCACAGTCAGTTACACCCTGTGAAGTGTAAAACACCCCCACTGTCCTCAGTAATATTAACACACTGACAGAGAACACAGATTAATATTAACACACTCACTGACACACTGTGTACATCATGACCCACAGCCAGATACACCCTGTGAAGTGTAAAACACCCCCACTGTCATCAGTAATATTAACACAATGACAGAGAACACAGATTAATATTAACACACTCACTGACACACTGTGTACATCATGACACACAGCCAGATACACCCTGTGAAGTGTAAAACACCCCCACTGTCCTCAGGAATATTAACACAATGACAGAGAACACAGATTAATATTAACACACTCACTGACACACTGTGTATATCATGACCCACAGTCAGATACACTCTGTGAAGTGTAAAACACCCCCACTGTCCTCAGTAATATTAACACACTGACAGAGAACACAGATTAATATTAACACACTCACTGACACACTGTGTAAATCATGACCCACAGTCAGATACACCATGTGAAGTGTAAAACACCCCCACTGTCCTCAGGAATATTAACACACTGACAGAGAACACAGATTAATATTAACACACTCACTGACACACTGTGTCCATCATGACTCACAGCGAGATACACCCGGTGAAGTGTAAAACACCCCCACTGTCCTCAGGAATATTAACACACTGACAGAGAGCACAGATTAATATTAACACACTCACTGACACACTGTGTACATCATGACCCACAGCCAGATACACCCTGTGAAGTGTAAAACACCCCCACTGTCCTCAGGAATATTAACACACTGACAGAGAACACAGATTAATATTAACACACTCACTGACACACTGTGTAAATCATGACCCACAGCCAGATACACCTTGTGAAGTGTAAAATACCCCCACTGTCCTCAGTAATATTGACACCTGACAGAGAACACAGATTAATATTAACACACTCACTGACACACTATGTATATCATGACCCACAGTCAGATACACCCTGTGAAGTGTAAAACACCCCCACTGCCCTCAGGAATATTAACACCTGACAGAGAACACAGATTAATATTAACACACTCACTGACACACTGTGTATATCATGACCCACAGTCAGATACACCCTGTGAAGTGCAAAACACCCCCACTGTCCTCAGCAATATTAACACACTGACAGAGAACACAGATTAATATTAACACACTCACTGACACACTGTGTATATCATGACCCACAGTCAGATACACCCTGTGAAGTGTAAAACATCCCCACTGTCCTCAGCAATATTAACACACTGACAGAGTACACAGATTAATATTAACACACACACTGACACACTGTGTATATCATGACCCACAGTCAGATACACCCTGTGACGTGTAAAACACCCCCACTGTCCTCAGCAATATTAACACACAGACAGAGAACACAGATTAATATTAACAGACTCACTGACACACTGTGTATATCATGACCCACAGTCAGATACACCCTGTGAAGTGTAAAACACCCCCACTGTCCTCAGCAATATTAACACACTGACAGAGAACACAGATTAATATTAACACACTCACTGACACACTGTGTATATCATGACCCACAGTCAGATACACAATGTGAGGTGTAAAACACCCCCACTGTCCTCAGCAATATTAACACACTGACAGAGAACACAGATTGATATTAACACACTCACTGACACACTGTGCATATCATGACCCACAGTCAGTTACACCCTCTGAAGTGCAAAACACCCCCACTGTCCTCAGCAATATTAACACACTGACAGAGAACACAGATTAATATTAACACACTCACTGACACACTGTGTATATCATGACCCACAGCCAGATACACCCTGTGAAGTGTAAAACACCCCCACTGTCCTCAGGAATATTAACACACTGACAGAGAACACAGATTAATATTAACACACTCACTGACACACTGTGTCTATCATGACCCACAGCCAGATACACCTTGTGAAGTGTAAAACACGCCCACTGTCCTCAGCAATATTAACACACTGACAGAGAACACAGATTAATATTAACACACTCACTGACACACTGTGTATATCATGACCCACAGCCAGATACACCTTGTGAAGTGTAAAATACCCCCACTGTCCTCAGTAATACTGACACCTGACAGAGAACACAGATTAATATTAACACACTCACTGACACACTATGTATCTCATGACCCACAGTCAGATACACCCTGTGAAGTGTAAAACACCCCCACTGCCCTCAGGAATATTAACACCTGACAGAGAACACAGATTAATATTAACACACTCACTGACACCATGTGTATATCATGACCCACAGTCAGATACACCCTGTGAAATGTAAAACACCCCCACTGTCCTCAGCAATATTAAAACACACACAGAGTACACAGATTAATATTAACACACTCACTGACACACAGTGTATATCATGACCCACAGTCAGATACACCCTGTGAAGTGTAAAACACCCCCACTGTCCTCAGCAATATTAACACACTGACAGAGAACACAGATTAATATTAACACACTCACTGACACACTGTGTATATCATGACCCACAGTCAGATACACCCTGTGAAGTGTAAAACACCCCCACTGTCCTCAGCAATATTAACACACTGACAGAGAACACAGATTAATATTAACACACTCACTGACACACTGTGTATATCATGACCCACAGTCAGATACACAATGTGAGGTGTAAAACACCCCCACTGTCCTCAGCAATATTAACACACTGACAGAGAACACAGATTGATATTAACACACTCACTGACACACTGTGCATATCATGACCCACAGTCAGTTACACCCTCTGAAGTGCAAAACACCCCCACTGTCCTCAGTAATATTAACACACTGACAGAGAACACAGATTAATATTAACACACTCACTGACACACTGTGTACATCATGACCCACAGCCAGATACACCCTGTGAAGTGTAAAACACCCCCACTGTCATCAGTAATATTAACACACTGACAGAGAACACAGATTAATATTAACACACTCACTGACACACTGTGCACATCATGAATCACATTCAGATACACCCTGTGAAGTGTAAAACACCCCCACTGTCCTCAGGAATATTAACACACTGACAGAGAACACAGATTAATATTAACACACTCACTGACACACTGTGTATATCATAACCCACAGTCAGATACACTCTGTGAAGTGTAAAACACCCCCACTGTCCTCAGTAATATTAACACACTGACAGAGAACACAGATTAATATTAACACACTCACTGACACACTGTGTAAATCATGACCCACAGTCAGATACACCATGTGAAATGTAAAACACCCCCACTGTCCTCAGTAACATTAACACACTGACAGAGAGCACAGATTAATATTAACACACTCACTGACACACTGTGTACATCATGACCCACAGCCAGATACACCCTGTGAAGTGTAAAACACCCCCACTGTCCTCAGGAATATTAGCACACTGACAGAGAACACAGATTAATATTAACACACTCACTGACACACTGAGTAAATCATGACCCACAGTCAGATACACTCTGTGAAGTGTAAAACACCCCCACTGTCCTCAGTAATATTAACACACTGACAGAGAACACAGATTAATATTAACACACTCACTGACACACTGTGTACATCATGACCCACAGCCAGATACACCCTGTGAAGTGTAAAACACCCCCACTGTCATCAGTAATATTAACACACTGACAGAGAGCACAGATTAATATTAACACACTCACTGACACACTGTGTACATCATGACCCACAGCCAGATACACCCTGTGAAGTGTAAAACACCCCCACTGTCCTCAGGAATATTAGCACACTGACAGAGAACACAGATTAATATTAACACACTCACTGACACACTGAGTAAATCATGACCCACAGTCAGATACACCCTGTGAAGTGTAAAACACCCCCACTGTCCTCAGTAATATTAACACACTGACAGAGAACACAGATTAATATTAACACACTCACTGACACACTGTGTACATCATGACCCACAGCCAGATACACCCTGTGAAGTGTAAAACACCCCCACTGTCATCAGTAATATTAACACACTGACAGAGAACACAGATTAATATTAACACACTCACTGACACACTGTGCACATCATGACCCACATTCAGATACACCCTGTGAAGTGTAAAACACCCCCACTGTCCTCAGGAATATTAACACACTGACAGAGAACACAGATTAATATTAACACACTCACTGACACACTGTGTATATCATAACCCACAGTCAGATACACTCTGTGAAGTGTAAAACACCCCCACTGTCCTCAGTAATATTAACACACTGACAGAGAACACAGATTAATATTAACACACTCACTGACACACTGTGTAAATCATGACCCACAGTCAGATACACCATGTGAAGTGTAAAACACCCCCACTGTCCTCAGTGACATTAACACACTGACAGAGAGCACAGATTAATATTAACACACTCACTGACACACTGTGTACATCATGACCCACAGCCAGATACACCCTGTGAAGTGTAAAACACCCCCACTGTCCTCAGGAATATTAGCACACTGACAGAGAACACAGATTAATATTAACACACTCACTGACACACTGAGTAAATCATGACCCACAGTCAGATACACCCTGTGAAGTGTAAAACACCCCCACTGTCCTCAGTAATATTAACACACTGACAGAGAACACAGATTAATATTAACACATTCACTGACACACTGTGTCCATCATGACCCACAGCCAGATACACCCTGTGAAGTGTAAAACACCCCCACTGTCCTCAGGAATATTAACACACTGACAGAGAACACAGATTAATATTAACACACTCACTGACACACTGTGTAAATCATGACCCACAGCCAGATACACCTTGTGAAGTGTAAATACCCCCACTGTCCTCAGTAATATTGACACCTGACAGAGAACACAGATTAATATTAACACACTCACTGACACACTATGTATATCATGACCCACAGCCAGATGCACCTTGTGAAGTGTAAAATACCCCCACTGTCCTCAGTAATATTGACACCTGACAGAGAACACAGATTAATATTAACACACTCACTGACACACTATGTATCTCATGACCCACAGTCAGATGCACCCTGTGAAGTGTAAAACACCCCCACTGCCCTCAGGAATATTAACACCTGACAGAGAACACAGATTAATATTAACACACTCACTGACACCCTGTGTATATCATGACCCACAGTCATATACACCCTGTGAAATGTAAAACACCCCCACTGTCCTCAGCAATATTAAAACACACACAGAGTACGCAGATTAATATTAACACACTCACTGACACACTGTGCATATCATGACCCACAGTCAGTTACACCCTGTGAAGTGTAAAACACCCCCACTGTCCTCAGTAATATTAACACACTGACAGAGAACACAGATTAATATTAACACACTCACTGACACACTGTGTACATCATGACCCACAGCCAGATACACCCTGTGAAGTGTAAAACACCCCCACTGTCATCAGTAATATTAACACAATGACAGAGAACACAGATTAATATTAACACACTCACTGACACACTGTGTACATCATGACCCACATTCAGATACACCCTGTGAAGTGTAAAACACCCCCACTGTCCTCAGGAATATTAACACACTGACAGAGAACACAGATTAATATTAACACACTCACTGACACACTGTGTATATCATGACCCACAGTCAGATACACTCTGTGAAGTGTAAAACACCCCCACTGTCCTCAGTAATATTAACACACTGACAGAGAACACAGATTAATATTAACACACTCACTGACACACTGTGTAAATCATGACCCACAGTCAGATACACCATGTGAAGTGTAAAACACCCCCACTGTCCTCAGGAATATTAACACACTGACAGAGAACACAGATTAATATTAACACACTCACTGACACACTGTGTCCATCATGACTCACAGCGAGATACACCCGGTGAAGTGTAAAACACCCCCACTGTCCTCAGGAATATTAACACACTGACAGAGAGCACAGATTAATATTAACACACTCACTGACACACTGTGTACATCATGACCCACAGCCAGATACACCCTGTGAAGTGTAAAACACCCCCACTGTCCTCAGGAATATTAACACACTGACAGAGAACACAGATTAATATTAACACACTCACTGACACACTGTGTAAATCATGACCCACAGCCAGATACACCTTGTGAAGTGTAAAATACCCCCACTGTCCTCAGTAATATTGACACCTGACAGAGAACACAGATTAATATTAACACACTCACTGACACACTATGTATATCATGACCCACAGTCAGATACACCCTGTGAAGTGTAAAACACCCCCACTGCCCTCAGGAATATTAACACCTGACAGAGAACACAGATTAATATTAACACACTCACTGACACACTGTGTATATCATGACCCACAGTCAGATACACCCTGTGAAGTGCAAAACACCCCCACTGTCCTCAGCAATATTAACACACTGACAGAGAACACAGATTAATATTAACACACTCACTGACACACTGTGTATATCATGACCCACAGTCAGATACACCCTGTGAAGTGTAAAACATCCCCACTGTCCTCAGCAATATTAACACACTGACAGAGTACACAGATTAATATTAACACACACACTGACACACTGTGTATATCATGACCCACAGTCAGATACACCCTGTGAAGTGTAAAACACCCCCACTGTCCTCAGCAATATTAACACACTGACAGAGAACACAGATTAATATTAACACACTCACTGACACACTGTGTATATCATGACCCACAGTCAGATACACCCTGTGAAGTGTAAAACACCACCACTGTCCTCAGCAATATTAACACACTGACAGAGAACACAGATTAATATTAACACACTCACTGACACACTGTGTATATCATGACCCACAGTCAGATACACCCTGTGAAGTGTAAAACACCCCCACTGTCCTCAGCAATATTAACACACTGACAGAGAACACAGATTAATATTAACACACTCACTGACACACTGTGTATATCATGACCCACAGTCAGATACACCCTGTGAAGTGTAAAACACCCCCACTGTCCTCAGCAATATTAACACACTGACAGAGAACACAGATTGATATTAACACACTCACTGACACACTGTGCATATCATGACCCACAGTCAGTTACACCCTCTGAAGTGCAAAACACCCCCACTGTCCTCAGTAATATTAACACACTGACAGAGAACACAGATTAATATTAACACACTCACTGACACACTGTGTACATCATGACCCACAGCCAGATACACCCTGTGAAGTGTAAAACACCCCCACTGTCATCAGTAATATTAACACACTGACAGAGAACACAGATTAATATTAACACACTCACTGACACACTGTGCACATCATGACCCACATTCAGATACACCCTGTGAAGTGTAAAACACCCCCACTGTCCTCAGGAATATTAACACACTGACAGAGAACACAGATTAATATTAACACACTCACTGACACACTGTGTATATCATAACCCACAGTCAGATACACTCTGTGAAGTGTAAAACACCCCCACTGTCCTCAGTAATATTAACACACTGACAGAGAACACAGATTAACATTAACACACTCACTGACACACTGTGTAAATCATGACCCACAGTCAGATACACCATGTGAAGTGTAAAACACCCCCACTGTCCTCAGTAACATTAACACACTGACAGAGAGCACAGATTAATATTAACACACTCACTGACACACTGTGTACATCATGACCCACAGCCAGATACACCCTGTGAAGTGTAAAACACCCCCACTGTCCTCAGTAATATTAACACACTGACAGAGAACACAGATTAATATTAACACACTCACTGACACACTGTGTACATCATGACCCACATTCAGATACACCCTGTGAAGTGTAAAACACCCCCACTGTCCTCAGGAATATTAACACACTGACAGAGAACACAGATTAATATTAACACACTCACTGACACACAGTGTATATCATGACCCACAGTCAGATACACCCTGTGAAGTGTAAAACACCCCCACTGTCCTCAGCAATATTAACACACTGACAGAGAACACAGATTAATATTAACACACTCACTGACACACTGTGTAAATCATGACCCACAGTCAGATACACCATGTGAAGTGTAAAACACCCCCACTGTCCTCAGTAACATTAACACACTGACAGAGAGCACAGATTAATATTAACACACTCACTGACACACTGTGTACATCATGACCCACAGTCAGATACACCCTGTGAAGTGTAAAACACCCCCACTGTCCTCAGCAATATTAACACACTGACAGAGAACACAGATTAATATTAACACACTCACTGACACACTGTGTATATCATGACCCACAGTCAGATACACCCTGTGAAGTGTAAAACACCACCACTGTCCTCAGCAATATTAACACACTGACAGAGAACACAGATTAATATTAACACACTCACTGACACACTGTGTATATCATGACCCACAGTCAGATACACCCTGTGAAGTGTAAAACACCCCCACTGTCCTCAGCAATATTAACACACTGACAGAGAACACAGATTAATATTAACACACTCACTGACACACTGTGTATATCATGACCCACAGTCAGATACACCCTGTGAAGTGTAAAACACCCCCACTGTCCTCAGCAATATTAACACACTGACAGAGAACACAGATTGATATTAACACACTCACTGACACACTGTGCATATCATGACCCACAGTCAGTTACACCCTCTGAAGTGCAAAACACCCCCACTGTCCTCAGTAATATTAACACACTGACAGAGAACACAGATTAATATTAACACACTCACTGACACACTGTGTACATCATGACCCACAGCCAGATACACCCTGTGAAGTGTAAAACACCCCCACTGTCATCAGTAATATTAACACACTGACAGAGAACACAGATTAATATTAACACACTCACTGACACACTGTGCACATCATGACCCACATTCAGATACACCCTGTGAAGTGTAAAACACCCCCACTGTCCTCAGGAATATTAACACACTGACAGAGAACACAGATTAATATTAACACACTCACTGACACACTGTGTATATCATAACCCACAGTCAGATACACTCTGTGAAGTGTAAAACACCCCCACTGTCCTCAGTAATATTAACACACTGACAGAGAACACAGATTAATATTAACACACTCACTGACACACTGTGTAAATCATGACCCACAGTCAGATACACCATGTGAAGTGTAAAACACCCCCACTGTCCTCAGTAACATTAACACACTGACAGAGAGCACAGATTAATATTAACACACTCACTGACACACTGTGTACATCATGACCCACAGCCAGATACACCCTGTGAAGTGTAAAACACCCCCACTGTCCTCAGTAATATTAACACACTGACAGAGAACACAGATTAATATTAACACACTCACTGACACACTGTGTACATCATGACCCACATTCAGATACACCCTGTGAAGTGTAAAACACCCCCACTGTCCTCAGGAATATTAACACACTGACAGAGAACACAGATTAATATTAACACACTCACTGACACACAGTGTATATCATGACCCACAGTCAGATACACCCTGTGAAGTGTAAAACACCCCCACTGTCCTCAGCAATATTAACACACTGACAGAGAACACAGATTAATATTAACACACTCACTGACACACTGTGTATATCATGACCCACAGTCAGATACACCCTGTGAAGTGTAAAACACCCCCACTGTCCTCAGCAATATTAACACACTGACAGAGAACACAGATTAATATTAACACACTCACTGACACACTGTGTATATCATGACCCACAGTCAGATACACAATGTGAGGTGTAAAACACCCCCACTGTCCTCAGCAATATTAACACACTGACAGAGAACACAGATTGATATTAACACACTCACTGACACACTGTGCATATCATGACCCACAGTCAGTTACACCCTCTGAAGTGCAAAACACCCCCACTGTCCTCAGTAATATTAACACACTGACAGAGAACACAGATTAATATTAACACACTCACTGACACACTGTGTACATCATGACCCACAGCCAGATACACCCTGTGAAGTGTAAAACACCCCCACTGTCATCAGTAATATTAACACACTGACAGAGAACACAGATTAATATTAACACACTCACTGACACACTGTGCACATCATGAATCACATTCAGATACACCCTGTGAAGTGTAAAACACCCCCACTGTCCTCAGGAATATTAACACACTGACAGAGAACACAGATTAATATTAACACACTCACTGACACACTGTGTATATCATAACCCACAGTCAGATACACTCTGTGAAGTGTAAAACACCCCCACTGTCCTCAGTAATATTAACACACTGACAGAGAACACAGATTAATATTAACACACTCACTGACACACTGTGTAAATCATGACCCACAGTCAGATACACCATGTGAAATGTAAAACACCCCCACTGTCCTCAGTAACATTAACACACTGACAGAGAGCACAGATTAATATTAACACACTCACTGACACACTGTGTACATCATGACCCACAGCCAGATACACCCTGTGAAGTGTAAAACACCCCCACTGTCCTCAGGAATATTAGCACACTGACAGAGAACACAGATTAATATTAACACACTCACTGACACACTGAGTAAATCATGACCCACAGTCAGATACACTCTGTGAAGTGTAAAACACCCCCACTGTCCTCAGTAATATTAACACACTGACAGAGAACACAGATTAATATTAACACACTCACTGACACACTGTGTACATCATGACCCACAGCCAGATACACCCTGTGAAGTGTAAAACACCCCCACTGTCATCAGTAATATTAACACACTGACAGAGAGCACAGATTAATATTAACACACTCACTGACACACTGTGTACATCATGACCCACAGCCAGATACACCCTGTGAAGTGTAAAACACCCCCACTGTCCTCAGGAATATTAGCACACTGACAGAGAACACAGATTAATATTAACACACTCACTGACACACTGAGTAAATCATGACCCACAGTCAGATACACCCTGTGAAGTGTAAAACACCCCCACTGTCCTCAGTAATATTAACACACTGACAGAGAACACAGATTAATATTAACACACTCACTGACACACTGTGTACATCATGACCCACAGCCAGATACACCCTGTGAAGTGTAAAACACCCCCACTGTCATCAGTAATATTAACACACTGACAGAGAACACAGATTAATATTAACACACTCACTGAC
Source organism: Heterodontus francisci (assembly GCF_036365525.1). NCBI lineage: Eukaryota > Metazoa > Chordata > Chondrichthyes > Heterodontiformes > Heterodontidae > Heterodontus > Heterodontus francisci. The sequence goes on along the minus strand of NW_027140811.1, from coordinate 40,474 downwards.
ACACTGTGCACATCATGACCCACATTCAGATACACCCTGTGAAGTGTAAAACACCCCCACTGTCCTCAGGAATATTAACACACTGACAGAGAACACAGATTAATATTAACACACTCACTGACACACTGTGTATATCATAACCCACAGTCAGATACACTCTGTGAAGTGTAAAACACCCCCACTGTCCTCAGTAATATTAACACACTGACAGAGAACACAGATTAATATTAACACACTCACTGACACACTGAGTAAATCATGACCCACAGTCAGATACACCCTGTGAAGTGTAAAACACCCCCACTGTCCTCAGTAATATTAACACACTGACAGAGAGCACAGATTAATATTAACACACTCACTGACACACTGTGTACATCATGACCCACAGCCAGATACACCCTGTGAAGTGTAAAACACCCCCACTGTCCTCAGGAATATTAGCACACTGACAGAGAACACAGATTAATATTAACACACTCACTGACACACTGAGTAAATCATGACCCACAGTCAGATACACCCTGTGAAGTGTAAAACACCCCCACTGTCCTCAGTAATATTAACACACTGACAGAGAACACAGATTAATATTAACACACTCACTGACACACTGTGTACATCATGACCCACAGCCAGATACACCCTGTGAAGTGTAAAACACCCCCACTGTCATCAGTAATATTAACACACTGACAGAGAACACAGATTAATATTAACACACTCACTGACACACTGTGCACATCATGACCCACATTCAGATACACCCTGTGAAGTGTAAAACACCCCCACTGTCCTCAGGAATATTAACACACTGACAGAGAACACAGATTAATATTAACACACTCACTGACACACTGTGTATATCATAACCCACAGTCAGATACACTCTGTGAAGTGTAAAACACCCCCACTGTCCTCAGTAATATTAACACACTGACAGAGAACACAGATTAATATTAACACACTCACTGACACACTGTGTAAATCATGACCCACAGTCAGATACACCATGTGAAGTGTAAAACACCCCCACTGTCCTCAGTGACATTAACACACTGACAGAGAGCACAGATTAATATTAACACACTCACTGACACACTGTGTACATCATGACCCACAGCCAGATACACCCTGTGAAGTGTAAAACACCCCCACTGTCCTCAGGAATATTAGCACACTGACAGAGAACACAGATTAATATTAACACACTCACTGACACACTGAGTAAATCATGACCCACAGTCAGATACACCCTGTGAAGTGTAAAACACCCCCACTGTCCTCAGTAATATTAACACACTGACAGAGAACACAGATTAATATTAACACATTCACTGACACACTGTGTCCATCATGACCCACAGCCAGATACACCCTGTGAAGTGTAAAACACCCCCACTGTCCTCAGGAATATTAACACACTGACAGAGAACACAGATTAATATTAACACACTCACTGACACACTGTGTAAATCATGACCCACAGCCAGATACACCTTGTGAAGTGTAAATACCCCCACTGTCCTCAGTAATATTGACACCTGACAGAGAACACAGATTAATATTAACACACTCACTGACACACTATGTATATCATGACCCACAGCCAGATGCACCTTGTGAAGTGTAAAATACCCCCACTGTCCTCAGTAATATTGACACCTGACAGAGAACACAGATTAATATTAACACACTCACTGACACACTATGTATCTCATGACCCACAGTCAGATGCACCCTGTGAAGTGTAAAACACCCCCACTGCCCTCAGGAATATTAACACCTGACAGAGAACACAGATTAATATTAACACACTCACTGACACCCTGTGTATATCATGACCCACAGTCATATACACCCTGTGAAATGTAAAACACCCCCACTGTCCTCAGCAATATTAAAACACACACAGAGTACACAGATTAATATTAACACACTCACTGACACACTGTGCATATCATGACCCACAGTCAGTTACACCCTGTGAAGTGTAAAACACCCCCACTGTCCTCAGTAATATTAACACACTGACAGAGAACACAGATTAATATTAACACACTCACTGACACACTGTGTACATCATGACCCACAGCCAGATACACCCTGTGAAGTGTAAAACACCCCCACTGTCATCAGTAATATTAACACAATGACAGAGAACACAGATTAATATTAACACACTCACTGACACACTGTGTACATCATGACCCACATTCAGATACACCCTGTGAAGTGTAAAACACCCCCACTGTCCTCAGGAATATTAACACACTGACAGAGAACACAGATTAATATTAACACACTCACTGACACACTGTGTATATCATGACCCACAGTCAGATACACTCTGTGAAGTGTAAAACACCCCCACTGTCCTCAGTAATATTAACACACTGACAGAGAACACAGATTAATATTAACACACTCACTGACACACTGTGTAAATCATGACCCACAGTCAGATACACCATGTGAAGTGTAAAACACCCCCACTGTCCTCAGGAATATTAACACACTGACAGAGAACACAGATTAATATTAACACACTCACTGACACACTGTGTCCATCATGACTCACAGCGAGATACACCCGGTGAAGTGTAAAACACCCCCACTGTCCTCAGGAATATTAACACACTGACAGAGAGCACAGATTAATATTAACACACTCACTGACACACTGTGTACATCATGACCCACAGCCAGATACACCCTGTGAAGTGTAAAACACCCCCACTGTCCTCAGGAATATTAACACACTGACAGAGAACACAGATTAATATTAACACACTCACTGACACACTGTGTAAATCATGACCCACAGCCAGATACACCTTGTGAAGTGTAAAATACCCCCACTGTCCTCAGTAATATTGACACCTGACAGAGAACACAGATTAATATTAACACACTCACTGACACACTATGTATATCATGACCCACAGTCAGATACACCCTGTGAAGTGTAAAACACCCCCACTGCCCTCAGGAATATTAACACCTGACAGAGAACACAGATTAATATTAACACACTCACTGACACACTGTGTATATCATGACCCACAGTCAGATACACCCTGTGAAGTGCAAAACACCCCCACTGTCCTCAGCAATATTAACACACTGACAGAGAACACAGATTAATATTAACACACTCACTGACACACTGTGTATATCATGACCCACAGTCAGATACACCCTGTGAAGTGTAAAACATCCCCACTGTCCTCAGCAATATTAACACACTGACAGAGTACACAGATTAATATTAACACACACACTGACACACTGTGTATATCATGACCCACAGTCAGATACACCCTGTGAAGTGTAAAACACCCCCACTGTCCTCAGCAATATTAACACACTGACAGAGAACACAGATTAATATTAACACACTCACTGACACACTGTGTATATCATGACCCACAGTCAGATACACCCTGTGAAGTGTAAAACACCACCACTGTCCTCAGCAATATTAACACACTGACAGAGAACACAGATTAATATTAACACACTCACTGACACACTGTGTATATCATGACCCACAGTCAGATACACCCTGTGAAGTGTAAAACACCCCCACTGTCCTCAGCAATATTAACACACTGACAGAGAACACAGATTAATATTAACACACTCACTGACACACTGTGTATATCATGACCCACAGTCAGATACACCCTGTGAAGTGTAAAACACCCCCACTGTCCTCAGCAATATTAACACACTGACAGAGAACACAGATTGATATTAACACACTCACTGACACACTGTGCATATCATGACCCACAGTCAGTTACACCCTCTGAAGTGCAAAACACCCCCACTGTCCTCAGTAATATTAACACACTGACAGAGAACACAGATTAATATTAACACACTCACTGACACACTGTGTACATCATGACCCACAGCCAGATACACCCTGTGAAGTGTAAAACACCCCCACTGTCATCAGTAATATTAACACACTGACAGAGAACACAGATTAATATTAACACACTCACTGACACACTGTGCACATCATGACCCACATTCAGATACACCCTGTGAAGTGTAAAACACCCCCACTGTCCTCAGGAATATTAACACACTGACAGAGAACACAGATTAATATTAACACACTCACTGACACACTGTGTATATCATAACCCACAGTCAGATACACTCTGTGAAGTGTAAAACACCCCCACTGTCCTCAGTAATATTAACACACTGACAGAGAACACAGATTAATATTAACACACTCACTGACACACTGTGTAAATCATGACCCACAGTCAGATACACCATGTGAAGTGTAAAACACCCCCACTGTCCTCAGTAACATTAACACACTGACAGAGAGCACAGATTAATATTAACACACTCACTGACACACTGTGTACATCATGACCCACAGCCAGATACACCCTGTGAAGTGTAAAACACCCCCACTGTCCTCAGGAATATTAGCACACTGACAGAGAACACTGATTAATATTAACACACTCACTGACACACTGAGTAAATCATGACCCACAGTCAGATACACCCTGTGAAGTGTAAAACACCCCCACTGTCCTCAGTAATATTAACACACTGACAGAGAACACAGATTAATATTAACACACTCACTGACACACTGTGTCCATCATGACCCACAGCCAGATACTTCCGGTGAAGTGTAAAACACCCCCACTGTCCTCAGGAATATTAACACACTGACAGAGAACACAGATTAATATTAACGCACTCACTGACACACTGTGTATATCATGACCCAGAGTCAGATACACCCTGTGAAGTGTAAAACACCCCCACTGTCCTCAGGAATATTAACACACTGACAGAGAGCACAGATTAATATTAACACACTCACTGACACACTGTGTACATCATGACCCACAGCCAGATACACCCTGTGAAGTGTAAAACACCCCCACTGTCCTCAGTAATATTGACACCTGACAGAGAACACAGATTAATATTAACACACTCACTGACACACTATGTATATCATGACCCACAGCCAGATGCACCTTGTGAAGTGTAAAATACCCCCACTGTCCTCAGTAATATTGACACCTGACAGAGAACACAGATTAATATTAACACACTCACTGACACACTATGTATCTCATGACCCACAGTCTGATGCACCCTGTGAAGTGCAAAACACCCCCACTGCCCTCAGGAATATTAACACCTGACAGAGAACACAGATTAATATTAACACACTCACTGACACCCTGTGTATATCATGACCCACAGTCATATACACCCTGTGAAATGTAAAACACCCCCACTGTCCTCAGCAATATTAAAACACACACAGAGTACACAGATTAATATTAACACACTCACTGACACACTGTGCATATCATGACCCACAGTCAGTTACACCCTGTGAAGTGTAAAACACCCCCACTGTCCTCAGTAATATTAACACACTGACAGAGAACACAGATTAATATTAACACACTCACTGACACACTGTGTACATCATGACCCACAGCCAGATACACCCTGTGAAGTGTAAAACACCCCCACTGTCATCAGTAATATTAACACACTGACAGAGAACACAGATTAATATTAACACACTCACTGACACACTGTGTACATCATGACCCACATTCAGATACACCCTGTGAAGTGTAAAACACCCCCACTGTCCTCAGGAATATTAACACACTGACAGAGAACACAGATTAATATTAACACACTCACTGACACACTGTGTATATCATGACCCACAGTCAGATACACTCTGTGAAGTGTAAAACACCCCCACTGTCCTCAGTAATATTAACACACTGACAGAGAACACAGATTAATATTAACACACTCACTGACACACTGTGTAAATCATGACCCACAGTCAGATACACCATGTGAAGTGTAAAACACCCCCACTGTCCTCAGGAATATTAACACACTGACAGAGAACACAGATTAATATTAACACACTCACTGACACACTGTGTCCATCATGACTCACAGCGAGATACACCCGGTGAAGTGTAAAACACCCCCACTGTCCTCAGGAATATTAACACACTGACAGAGAGCACAGATTAATATTAACACACTCACTGACACACTGTGTACATCATGACCCACAGCCAGATACACCCTGTGAAGTGTAAAACACCCCCACTGTCCTCAGGAATATTAACACACTGACAGAGAACACAGATTAATATTAACACACTCACTGACACACTGTGTATATCATGACCCACAGTCAGATACACCCTGTGAAGTGTAAAACACCCCCACTGCCCTCAGGAATATTAACACCTGACAGAGAACACAGATTAATATTAACACACTCACTGACACACTGTGTATATCATGACCCACAGTCAGATACACCCTGTGAAGTGCAAAACACCCCCACTGTCCTCAGCAATATTAACACACTGACAGAGAACACAGATTAATATTAACACACTCACTGACACACTGTGTATATCATGACCCACAGTCAGATACACCCTGTGAAGTGTAAAACATCCCCACTGTCCTCAGCAATATTAATTCACTGACAGAGTACACAGATTAATATTAACACACACACTGACACACTGTGTATATCATGACCCACAGTCAGATACACCCTGTGAAGTGTAAAACACCCCCACTGTCCTCAGCAATATTAACACACTGACAGAGAACACAGATTAATATTAACACACTCAGTGACACACTGTGTATATCATGACCCACAGTCAGATACACCCTGTGAAGTGTAAAACACCCCCGCTGTCCTCAGCAATATTAACACACTGACAGAGAACACAGATTAATATTAACACACTCACTGACACACTGTGTATATCATGACCCACATTCAGATACACCCTGTGAAGTGTAATACACCCCCACTGTCGTCAGGAATATTAACATACTGACAGAGAACACAGATTAATATTAACACACTCACTGACACACTGTGTATATCATGACCCACAGTCAGATACACCCTGTGAAGTGTAATACACCCCCACTGTCCTCAGGAATATTAACATACTGACAGAGAACACAGATTAATATTAACACACTCACTGACACACTGTGTAAATCATGACCCACAGTCAGATACACCCTGTGAAGTGTAAAACACCCCCACTGTCCTCAGTAATATTAACACACTGACAGAGAACACAGATTAATATTAACACACTCACTGACACACTGTGTACATCATGACCCACAGTCAGATACACCCTGTGAAGTGTAAAACACCCCCACTGTCCTCAGGAATATTAACACACTGACAGAGAACACAGATTAATATTAACACACTCACTGACACACTGTGTATATCATGACCCACAGTCAGATACACCCTATGAAGTGTAAAACACCCCCGCGGTCCTCAGGAATATTAACACACTGACAGAGAACACAGATTAATATTAACACACTCACTGACACACTGTGTATTTCATGACTCACAGTCAGATACACCCTGTGAAGTGTAAAACACCCCCACTGTCCTCAGGAATATTAACACACTGACAGAGAACACAGATTAATATTAACACACTCACTGACACACTGTGTATATCATGACCCACAGTCAGATAAACCCTGTGAAGTGTAAAACACCCCCACTGTCCTCAGGAATATTAACACACTGACAGAGAGCACAGATTAATATTAACACACTCACTGACACACTGTGTCCATCATGACCCACAGTCAGATACACCCTGTGAAGTGTAAAACACCCCCACTGTCCTCAGTAATATTAACACACTGACAGAGAACACAGATTAATATTAACACACTCACTGACACACTGTGTAAATCATGACCCACAGTCAGATACACCCTGTGAAGTGTAAAACATCCCCACTGTCCTCAGTAATATTAACACACTGACAGAGAACACAGATTAATATTAACACGCTCACTCTGGCAGTGCCATAGACATTTATAAGTGCAAAGTAATAGAAACGTTTAACACCCCTTTCACTTACAATGCCCTGGACCTTTTTCGCATGCTTGACTATTGGAATGCAAAGGCCTATTGCAGTGTAATTGTACCTCGCAGTGCAGGAACCTCTGACAGGGTAATAGTACCTCGCAGTACAGGAACCTCTGATCGGGTAATTGTACCTCGTAGTGCAGGAACCTCTGACAGGATAATTGTACCTCGCAGTGCAGGAACCTCTGACAGGGTAATTGTACCTCGCAGTGCAGGAACCTCTGACAGGGTAATTGTACCTCGCAGTGCAGGAACCTCTGACAGGGTAATTGTCCCTCGCAGTGCAGGAACCTCTAGCAGCACAATAGCATCTTGCAATGCAGAGGCCTTTCCTGTGCATTTGCCCATGTAATGCAATGGGACTTGCTATCTAAAATCCAATTGTAATGCAAATTTCCCATGCAGTGCTGCAGCCCCTTGTAGTGCAAAAAGCACCTTGAGATGTCATAGAATGTTGCAATGCAACAAGCATTTGAAATCCCATTGAAGTTATGGTGCACTAGACCCTTACAATGCAACACAAAAACTTGTGGTACAATAGCCTTTGCAGTACAACATCCACTAACAAAGCAATAGCCCCATGCAGAGCAATCTCCACTCACAGTGCAAAAACAACATGCAATGTAATAGTCTCTAAGAGTGACATAGCAATAACGTGAAGAAATGCTATAGCCTTTTGAACACAACAGACCATGACAATTCAGTAGCCTCTTGCAGTGCAAAAGCTCTTTGGTGTGCAATAGACCCTGACAATGTATTTTCCCCTTACAGTGCAACAGTTCTATGATTTGCATAACATGCTTATGGTACAAAAGCCAGGTGCAGTCCAAGAGCAAATTTTTGATACCCTATTGAAATATAACATCCTCTCACAATGGAAACCATCTCGCAATACAAAATTTCCCTGCAGTGCAATAGCTATTTGTTTTGCAATTGTGACTTTCAATACAATAGACACTTGCCATGTAACATCCAGTTGCAATGTAATGGAACCATTAGTGTGCATGATCCTTGTATTGCAATAGCCTCTTGCAGTGCAATAGCAGCTTGCAATGCAGGGACCTTTGGTAGTGCAATAACTCCTTCCAATGCAAAGGTCTTTGAGTTTGCAATGGAGCGTGGTGTGCAACATCCACTTGCAATGAAAATGCAAAGGCACCTTGCAATACAAGAACTATTTGCAGAGCAAAAACTCCAACAATGCAACACGCATTTCATTGCAATAGCGCTTGCAGTCCAACAGTCCCTCCCTTGCAGACTATTATCCTTGCAATGTCAGAGCCCCTTTCAATGCAATGGCCCCTTTCAATACAACATCCACATGCAACGCAAGAAAACCAAGAATGTTTGGCAATGCACTGAAACAACTACTTGCAATGCAATAGGGCTAAGTCATGCAATCGCCCATTGATAACATTGCACACTGGCAAAGTAATGGACTTTTACAGAGCAATAGCTCATCGGAGTGCAATTGCCCTTTGCAATGCAATAACCTGAAGCAGTACATTGGGGGCTTACAATACAGTATCCATAATTAATACAATAACACTTTGCATTACAATTGCCTCTTACACTGTAATATCTTCTTGTAGTGTGAACACTCTTGCAGTTCAATAGCTACGTGATGGAAAGCAGAAGCCTCTTGCAAAGAAATACCCTTTGTAATTCAATCACCTCTTGCACGGTGACAGCACCTTGCAATGCAGGATACACTGACAGTTTAATAGTCCTTTGTAATTCAATCACCTCTTGCACGGTGACAGCACCTTGCAATGCAGGATACAATGACAGTTTCATAGTCCTTTGTAATTCAATCACCTCTTGCACGGTGACAGCACCTTGCAATGCAGGATACACTGACAGTTTCATAGTCCTTTGTAATTCAATCACCTCTTGCACGGTGACAGCACCTTGCAATGCAGGATACACTGACAGTTTCATAGTCCTTTGTAATTCAATCACCTCTTGCACGGTGACAGCACCTTGCAATGCAGGATACACTGACAGTTTAATAGTCCTTTGTCATTCAATCACCTCTTGCACGGTGACAGCACCTTGCAATGCAGGATACAATGACAGTTTAAGGACTGGAGAGGCCTTTGACAGTGCAATCACCCTTGCAGTTTAACATCCACATGGAGTTGTCACACAAACCACAGCTGTGATAATACAACAATCGTGAAAATAACTCCAAAGAGCTCCAGAAACCATCTTTGCCTTTAAGGGGAAAAAATCAGCCTTTAATTTACAAAATGAACAATGTATCCAAAATGGCATTGAAAGAAAACAAATCTTGGTCTTTGTGTGTTGAAACTGTCTGACAAGGACAAAGGACAAATGGTCAAAGCTAACAGGTGTCAAATGAACACATCCTATACCATGCTAAAACATTCCTGAATTGAATATCTCCTACTGAAAGAAAGAAGTGTGAAGTCACCATATTCTGGGTCACAGTGCAGTCACCATGGGTCAGAGAGCAGAGTGTCTGCTTCCAGGAGGTACAAGATAACAGAGCTTTGCATTAAAGTGTCTTTCAGCAAAACATTAACATATTGTTTGTCTTTGCTCCATGACCTTCTGGTCTGTTAGTCTGTGACCTTGTCCTATCAACACCTTCTCTTTTGTTATCTCTTACCCCACCCCCGCTTTACTTGCTTAAAATCTTTTACATTTCTTATATCTGTTAGTTCTGATGAAGGGTCACAGACCTGAAACGTTAACTCCGTTTCTCTCTCCACAGATGTTGCCCGACCTGCTGAGTATTTCCAGCACTCTCTGTTTTTATTAACTCTGTTTTTCTCTCCACAGATGCTGCCCGACCTGCTGAGTATTTCCAGCACTCTCTGTTTTTAAAAACTCTGTTTCTCTCTCCACAGATGTTGCCCGACCTGCTGAATATTTCCAGCACTCGCTGTTTTTATTAACTCTGTTTCTCTCTCCACAGATGTTGCCCGACCTGCTGAGTATTTCCAGCACTCTCTGTTTTTATTAACTCGGTTTCTCTCTCCACAGATGTTGCCCGACCTGCTGAGTATTTCCAGCACTCGCTGTTTTTATTAACTCTGTTTCTCTCTCCACAGATGTTGCCCGACCTGCTGAATATTTCCAGCACTCGCTGTTTTTATTAACTCTGTTTCTCTCTCCACAGATGTTGCCCGACCTGCTGAGTATTTCCAGCACTCGCTGTTTTTATGAACTCTGTCTGGAGACGCTGTCAATCAGCCTCTCAATGTAACAGAGTATTGTTTTTGTAACAGGTATTAGTACCGCCACCTCACAGCTCCAGTGACCAGGGTTCGGTTCTGTTTACTGCCACAGTCTCACAGCTCCAGTGACCCGGGTTCGGTTCTGTTTACTGCCACAGTCTCACAGCTCCAGTGACCCGGGTTCTGTTCTGTTTACTGCCACAGTCTCACAGCTCCAGTGTCCCGGGTTCGGTTCTGTTTACTGCCACAGTCTCACAGCTCCAGTGACTCGGGTTCGGTTCTGTTTACTGCCACAGTCTCACAGCTCCAGTGACCCGGGTTCTGTTCTGTTTACTGCCACAGTCTCACAGCTCCAGTGTCCCGGGTTCGGTTCTGTTTACTGCCACAGTCTCACAGCTCCAGTGTCCCGGGTTCGGTTCTGTTTACTGCCACAGTCTCACAGCTCCAGTGTCCTGGGTTCGGTTCTGTTTACTGCCACAGTCTCACAGCTTCAGTGACCTGGGTTCGGTTCTGCGTACTGCCACAGCCTCACAGCTCCAGTGACCCGGGTTCGGTTCTGTTTACTGCCACAGTCTCACAGCTCCAGTGACCCGGGTTCGGTTCTGTTTACTGCCACAGCCTCACAGCTCCAGTGTCCCGGGTTCGGTTCTGTTCACTGCCACAGCCTCACAGCTCCAGTGACCTGGGTTCGGTTCTGTTCACTGCCACAGCCTCACAGCTCCAGTGACCTGGGTTCGGTTCTGTTTACTGCCACAGTCTCACAGCTCCAGTGACCTGGGTTCGGTTCTGTTTACTGCCACAGTCTCACAGCTCCAGTGACCTGGGTTCGGTTCCGTTTACTGCCACAGCCTCACAGCTCCAGTGTCCCGGGTTCTGTTCTGGGTGCTGCCTGTGTGGAGTTTGCAAGTTTTTCCTGTGACCATGTGGGTTTCTGCCGGGTGCTCTGGTTTCCTCCCACAGACAAAGACTTGCAGTTTGATTGATAAATTGGCCATTGTAAATGTCCCTAGTCTCGTTAGGTGGTTGGAGGATGGTGGGGATGTGCTGGGAAATATGGGATTAATGTCGGATATATAAATGGGTGGCTGTTGGTCAGCACAGACTCGATGGGCCAAAGGGTCTGTTTCAGTGCAGTATCTCTCTATGATTCTCTTTGTGTAAAGACTTTTCATCCATTTTACACAGACAGATATTTGTCTTCATTGTTAGGATGTGTCTGTCACTAGACCAGCAGATATTGTCCATCCCCAGTTGTCCATTGAGAAGGTGATGCTGGTCCATTACCTTGAACCTCTGCAGTCTGTGTGGTGAAGGTCATCTCACAACGGTGTTGGAGAAGGAGTTACAGCATTTTCACCCAGTCATGATGAAGGAAAGGTGATATATGTCCAACACAACAACAACTTGTATTTATATAGCACCATTAATGTCAGTACATGTTCCAAGGCACTCCTCTCCACCACTCCCCTCCCCAACCCCCCTCCCCAACACCCCTACCCCACTCCCCTCCCTCACTCCACTCCTCCCACTCCCCTTCCCCACACCACGATATCACTCCCCTCCTCCACTCCCCTCCCCAACACCCCTACCCCACTCCCCTCCCTGACTCCAATCCCCCATTCCCCTCCCCCACTCCCCTCCCCAACACCCCTACCCGACTCCCCTCCCCCATTCCCCTCGCCCACTCCAATCTCCCATTCCCCTCCCCCACTCCCTTCCCCAACACCCCTCCCGCAATCCCCACCCCCACTCCCCTCCCTCACTCCACTCCCCCACTCCACTCCTCCCACTCCCCTTCTCCACACCACTATATCACACCCCTCCTCCACTCCCCTCCCCAGCACCCCTACCCCACTCCCCTCCCCCACTCCAATCCCCCATTCCCCTCCCCCACTCCCTTCCCCAACACCCCCCCGCACTCCCCACCCCCACTCCCCAGCACCATTCTCCTCATACACTCCCCTACACCACTGCCCTACCCCGCTCCCCTCCCCCACACCCCTCCCCAAACTCCTTCCCCCACACCCCTCCCCCACTCCCCTACCCCACTCCCCTCACCAGCTCCCCTCCCCCACTCCCCTATACCACTCCCATCCCCCACTCGCCTCCCAAACTTCCCTACTCCACTCCGCTCCCCAAACCCCCTCCCCTATTCCCCTCACCCACACCCCTCCCCCACTCCCCAACCCCACTCCCCTTCCATTTCCCTACCCCACACCCCTCCCCCAATCCCCTACCCCACTCCCCTTCCACACCCCTACCCCACTCCACTTTCACACCCCTTCCCCAGTCCCCTTCCAACTCCCCTCCCCCACTCTCCTTCCCACTCCCCTCCCCCGCTCCCCTTCAGCTCCCCACCCCCACTCCACTCCCCCACTCCCCTTCCGCTCCCCTCCCACTCCCCTCCCCCTCTCCACTTCCACTCCCCTCCCCCACACCCCTTCCAACTCTCCTTCCAACGCCACTTCAAACTCCCCTCCCCCAATCTCCTTCCCGCTTCGCTCCCCCACTCACCTCCCCCACTGCCCTTCCACTTACCTCCCCCAATCCCATTCCCACTCCCCTCCCTCACTCCCCTTCTCACACCCCTTTGCACTCCCCTCCCCCACTCTCCTACCCCACTGCCCTCCCCAGCTCCCCTCCCCCACTCCCCTCCCCCACTCCCCTCCCCAAACTCCCTCCCCCACACCCCTCCCCCACTTCCTTACCCCACTCAGCTCACCTGCTCCCCTCCCCCACTCCCCTATGTCATTCCCCTCCCCCACTCCCCTACACCACCCCCATCCTCCACTCGCCTCCCAAACGTCCCTACTCCACTCCACTCCCCATACCCCCTCCCCATTCCCCTACCCAAATCCCCTCCCCAGCTCCCCTCACCCACTCCCTCCCCCACTCCCCTACCCCACCCAGCTTCCTAACTCCGCAACCCCACTCCCCTCCCCCACTCTACTCCCCAACTCCCCTCACAAGCTCCCTCCCACTCACCTCCCTAACTGCCCTCCCTAACTCCCATCCCCCACTCCCCTCCCCTCACTTACTCCCTCCCACTCACCTCCCGCACTCCCCTCCCTAACTCCCCTCCCTCACACCCCAACCCCATTCACATCCCCAACTTCCCTCCCCCACTCCCTCCCCCACTCATCTCCCCAACTCCCCCCACCAACTTCCTCCCACTCACCTCCCCCACTCCCCAATCCCACTCTCCACCCCCACTCCTCTACCCCACTGCGGTCCCCAGCTCCCCTTGCCCACTCCTCTCCCCCACTCCCTTTCCACTCCCCTCCCACTCCCCACCCCCTCTCCACTTCCACTCCCCTCCCCCACTCCCCTTCCAACTCTCCTTCCAACACTTCAAACTCCCCTCCCCCAATCTCCTTCCCACTACGCTCCCCCACTCCCCTCCCCCACTGCCCTTCCACTCACCTCCCCCAATCCCATTCCCACTCCCCTCCCTCACTCCCCTTCTCACACCCCTTTGCACTCCCCTCCCCCACTCTCCTACCCCACTGCCCTCCCCAGCTCCCCTCCCCGACTCCCCTCCCCAAACTCCCTCCCCCACACCCCTCCCCCACTTCCCTACCCCACTCAGCTCACCAGCTCCCCTCCCCCACTCCCCTGTGTCATTCCCCTCCCCCACTCCCATACACCACTCCCATCCTCCACTCGCCTCCCAAACATCCATACTCCACTCCGCTCCCCAAACTCCCTCCCCCATTCCCCTACCCAAATCCCCACCACAGCTCCCCTCACCCACTCCCCTCCCCCACTCCCCTCCCCCCTCAACTCCCCAACCCCCTCACCAACTCCCTCCCACTCACCTCCCTAACTCCCCTCCCTAACTCCCCTCCCCACTCCCCTCCCCCTCACCTCCCCAACTCCCCTCACTAACTCTCTCCCACTCACCTCCCCCACTCCCCTCGCTAACTCCCCTCCCTCACACCCCAACATCACTCACCTCTCCAACTTCCCTCCCCCACTCCCCTCCCCCACTCATCTCCCCAACCCCCCCCACCAACTTCCTCCCACTCACCTCCACCACTCCCCAATCCCACTCCCCTCCCCAGCTCACACCCACTATCCAACCCCACTCCTCTACACCACTGCGCTCTCCAGCTCCCCTTGCCCACTCCCCGCCCCAACTCCCCTCGCCCACTCCCCTATATCACTCCCCTCCCCCACTCAGCTCCCCCACTCGCCTCCCAAACTTCCCTACTCCACTC
Source organism: Heterodontus francisci (assembly GCF_036365525.1). Taxonomy (NCBI): domain Eukaryota; kingdom Metazoa; phylum Chordata; class Chondrichthyes; order Heterodontiformes; family Heterodontidae; genus Heterodontus; species Heterodontus francisci. Next base: position 25,058 of record NW_027140811.1, on the reverse strand, counting down.
CGCTCCCCCACCCCGCACCCCAACCCCCTCCCCTTCCCCTATCCCACTCCCCTCCCCCAAATTCCCTACTCCACACTTCTCCCCCACTCCCCTCCCCCAATCTCTTCCCCCACTCCCCTCCCCCAATCGCCTCCCCGACTCCACTACCCTCACCCACTCCCCGCCCCTACTCCGCTCCCCAACCCCCTCCCCCATTCTCCTACCCAAATCCCCTCCCCAAAGTCTCCCCTCCACTCCACTCCCCCATGCCCCCATGCCCCTCCCCCACTCCCCAACCCCACTCACCTCGCAGCTGCCGTCCCCCAAATCCCTCCCCCACTCCCCTCCCGCACTCACCTCCCCCACTCCCCTCCACACACCCACTCCCTTCCACCACACTTCACGCCCACTCCCCTACCCCACTCCCCTCCAAACACCCAATCCCCTGCACCACTCCACACACACCCCCCTCCTCCACGCCCCACACTCACTCCCCTACCTCAGTCCCCTCCCTTCTCTCCTCCCACAATCTCCTCCCCCACTCCCCTCCCCCTTTCGCCTCCCCCACTCCACTACCCTCACCCACTCCCCTCCCCTACTCCGCTCCCCAACCCCCTCCCCCATTCTCCTACCCAAATCCCCTCCCCAAACTCTCCCCTCCACTCCACTCCCCCATGCCCCTCCCCCACTCCCCAACCCCACTCACCTCGCAGCTGCCCTCCCCCAAATCCCTCCCCCACTCCCCTCCCGCACTCACCTCCCCCACTCCCCTCCACACACCCACTCCCTTCCACCACACTTCACGCCCACTCCCCTACCCCACTCCCCTCCAAACACCCAATCCCCTGCACCACTCCACACACACCCCCCTCCTCCACGCCCCACACTCACTCCCCTACCCCAGTCCCCTCTCTTCTCTCCTCCCACAATCTCCACCCCCACTTCCCTCCACCACTCCAACTCTCTACCCCTCTCCTCTCCCCCTCATCTATCCTCCCCACTCCCCTTCCCAATCCCCTCCCCCACTCCCCTCCTCTCCTCTCCTCTCCACTCCCCTCCCCCACTCGCCTCCCAAACTTCCCTCCTCCATTCCGCTCCCCAACCCCCTCCCACATTCCCCTACCCCACTCCCCTCCCCAACTCCCATCCCCAAACCGCCTTCACCACTACCCTACATCACACCCCTCCCCCACTCCCCAAGCACACTCCCGTCCCCAAATCTCCTCCTCCACTCTCCTCCCCTACTCCCCATACACACACCCCTCCCCACTCCCCTACCCCAATCCATTTCCACTCCCCTTCCCTCTCCACTTCCAACTCCCCTCCCCCACTCTCCTTCCCACTCCCCTACCCCACTCCCCTTCCACTCCCCACCCGCACTCCCCTCCCCCACTCCCCTCCCGCACTCCCCTCCCCTACTCCCCTCCTCCACACCATTTCCACTCCCCTCCCCCACATTCCTTATGCGCCCCTCCTCCACACCCCACCCCCTCCCCTCCCCCACTCCCCTTCCAACTCCCCTTCCCCACTCCCCTTCCAACTCCCCCCACCAACTCCCTCCCACTCACCTCCCCACTCCCCTCCCTAACTCCCATCCCCAACTCCCCTCCCCAAATCCCCTCCCCTACTTCCCACACCCACTCCCCTGCCCAACTCCCTCCCACACTCATCCCCCACTCCCCTATCCCTCTCCCCTCCCCCGCTCACCCCCACTCTCCACCCCCACGTCCCTACCCCACTCCCCTCCCCAAACTCACTCCCCCACTCCCCTACCCCACTGCGCTCCCCAGCTCCCCTTGCCCACTCGACGCCCCAATTCCCCTACCCCACACCCCTCCACCAATCCCCTATATCACTCCCCTCCCCCATTTCCCTACCACACTCCCCTCCCTCACTCCCCTACTCCACGCTCCTCCCCCACTCCCCTCCCCAACTCCCCTCCCCAATCTCCTCCCCCACTCCCCACCTCCACACCCCACACCCACTCCCCTCCACACACCCACTCCCTTCCTCCACACCCCTCACCAATTCCCCTACCCCACTCCCCCACACACCCACTCCCCTGCACCACACCCCACCCCCACTCCCCTCCTCCACACCCCACACCCACTCCCCTACCCCAGTCCCCTTCCCTTCTCTCCTCCCACAGTCTCCTCCCCCACTTCCCTCCACCACTCCCACTCTCTACCCCTCTCCTCTCCCCCTCCTCTCTCCTACCCACTCCCCTTCCCAATCCCCTCCCCAACTCCACGACCCCACTCTCCTCCTCTCCACTCCTCTCCTCTCCACTCCCCGCCCCCACTGCCCTTCCACTCCCCTCCCACACTCCCATTCCCACTCCCCTCCCTCACTCCCCTTCCCACACCCCTACGCACTCCCCTCCTCCACTCTCCTTCGCATTCCCCTCCCCCACTCTCCTTCGCACTCCCCTCCCCCACTCTCCTTCCCACTTCGCTCCCCCACTTCCCCACTCACTTCCCCCACTCCCCTTCCAATTCCCCTCCCCTACTCCCCTTCCAACTCCCCTCCCCCACTCGCCTTCCACACCCCACCCCCACTCTCCTTCCCACTTCGCTCACCCACTCCCCTTCCACTCCCCTCCCCCACTCGCCTCCCAAACTTCCCTCCTCCATTCCGCTCCCCAAACCCCCTCCCCCATTCCCCTAACTCACGACCCTCCCCAACTCCCCTGCCCAACCCCCCTCCAGCACTACCCTACATCACTCCCCTCCCACACTCCTCAACCCCACTCCCGTCCCCAAAATCCCACCTCCACTCCCCTCCCCCACTCCCCTCCCCCACTCCCCTTCCACTCCCCTCCCCCCACTCCCCTTCCACTCACCTCCCCCAATCCCCTTCCACTCCACTCCCCACTCCGCTTCCACTCCCCTCCCCCACTACCCTTTCCCACTCCCTTTCCACTCCCCTGTCCCACTCCCCTCACCCACTCTCCTTTCCACTTCGCTCCCGCAGTCCCCTACCCACGCCCCTCCCACACTCCCCTCCCCCACTCCCCCACTCCCCTTCACCACTCCACTCCCCCGTTCCCCCTCACCCTCGCCCCCTCCTCCACTCCCACTCCCCCTTCCACTCCCCTCCCCATTCCGCTTCCACTCCCCTCCCCCACTCCCCTCCCACACTCCCCATCCACTCCACCCCCCTCCCCACTCCGCTTCCACTCCACTCCCCCCACTCCCCTTCCACTCACCTCCCCAACTCCCCTTCCACTCCCCTCCCCACTCCGCTTCCACTCCCCTCCCCCACTACCCTATCCCACTCCCTTTCCACTCCCCTGTCCCACTCCCCTCACCCACTCACCGACCCACACATCCCTCCTCTACTTCGCTGCCCTTCAACCCTCCCACACTCCCTTCAGTCACTTCCCTCCGCCACTCCCACTCGCTACCCCTCTCCTCCTTCCGCTCCCCTCCACCTTCCCCACCCCCTCCCCTCCCTTCCCCCTCTCCCCTTCCACTCCCCTCCTCCACGCCCCACAACCCACTCCCCTACCCCAGTCCTCTCCCCTTCTCTCCTCCCACAATCTCCTCCCCCACTTACCTCCGCTACGCCAACTCTCTACCCCTCTCCTCTCCCCATTATCTATCCTCCCCACTCCTCTTCCCAATCCCCTCCCCTCTCCCCTCCTCTCCACTCCGCTCCACTCCCCTCCCCCACTCGCCTCCCAAACTTCCCTCCTCCATTCCGCTCCCCAAACCCCCTCCCCCATTCCCCTACCCCACTCCCCTCCCCAACTCCCCTCCCCAACCCCCCTCCACCACTACCCTACATCACACCCCTCCCCCACTCCCCAACCCCACTCCCGTCCCCACATCTCATCCTCCACACCCCTCCCACTCCCCTACCCCAATCCATTTCCACTCCCCATCCCTCTCCCCTTCCAACTCCCCTCCCCCACTCGCCTCCCAAACTTCCCTCCTCCATTCCGCTCCCCAACCCCCCTCCCCCATTCCCCTACCCCACTCCCCTCCCCAACTCCCCTCCCCAACCCCCCTCCACCACTACCCTACATCACACCCCTCCCCCACTCCCCAACCCCACTCCCGTCCCCACATCTCCTCCTCCACACCCCTCCCCACTCCCCTACCCCAATCCATTTCCACTCCCCATCCCTCTCCCCTTCCAACTCCCCTCCCCCACTCTCCTTCCCACTCCCCTACCCACTCCCCTTCCACTCCCCTCCCGCACTCCCCTCCCCCACTCCCCTCCCGCACTCCCCCTCCCCCCACTCCCCTCCTCCACACCATTTCCACTCCCCTCCCCCACATTCCTTCTGCGCCCCTCCCCCACACCCCACCCACTCCCCTCCCCCACTCCCCTTCCAACTCCCCTTCCACACTACCCTTCCAACTCCCCCCACCAACTCCCTCTCACTCACCTCCCCCACTCCCCTCCCTAACTCCCATCCCCCACTCCCTGCCCAACTCCCTCCCACACACATCCCCCACTCCCCTATCCCTCTCCCCTCCCCCGCTCAGCCCACTCTCCACCCCCACATCCCTACCCCACTCCCCTCCCCAAACTCACTCCCCCACTCCCCTACCCCACTGCGCTCCCCAGCTCCCCTTGCCCACTCCCTGCCCCAATTCCCCTACCCCACACCCCTCCATCACTCCCCTATATCACTCCCCTCCCCCACTCCCCTCCCCACTCCCCTCCCAAACTTCCTTACTTCCACTCCGCTCCCCAACCCCCCACCCCCATTCCCCTACCCCACTCCCCTCCCTCACTCCCCTACTCCACGCTCCTCCCCACAATCCCCTCCCCCACTCCTCTCTCCAATCTCCTCCCCCACTCCCCTCCTCCACACCCCACACCCACTGCCCAACCTCACTCCCCTCCACACACCCACTCCCTTCCTCCACACCCCTCACCAACTCCCCTACCCCAGTCCACTTCCCTTCTCTCCTCCCACACTCTCCTCCCCCACTTCCCTCCACCACTCCCACTCTCTACCCCTCTCCTCTCCCCCTCCTCTCTCCTCCCCACTCCACTTCCCAATCCCCTCCCCAACTCCACGACCCCCACTCTCCTCCTCTCCACCCCTCTCCTCTCCACTCCCCGCCTCCACTGCCCTTCCACTCCCCTCCCCCACTCTCTTTCCCATTCCCCTCCCTCACTCCCCTTCTCTCACCCCTAACGCACTCCCCTCCCCCACTCTCCTTCGCATTCCCCTCCCCCACTCTCCTTCGCACTCCCCTCCCCCCACTCTCCTTCCCACTTCGCTCCCCCCACTTCCCCACTCCCCTCCCCCACTCCCCTTCCAACTCCCCTCCCCCACTCCCCTTCCCACCCCCATCCCCCACTCTCCTTCCCACTTCGCTCACCCCACTCCCCTTCCACTCCCCTCCCCCACTCGCCTCCCAATCTTCCCTCCTCCATTTCCGCTACCCAAACCCCCTCCCCCATTCCCCGAACACACGACCCTCCCCAACTCCCCTGCCCCAACCCCCCTCCAGCACTACCCTACATCACTCCCCTCCCACACTCCTCAACCCCATTCCCGTCCCCAAAATCCCACCTCCACTCCCCTCCCCCACTCTCCTTCCCACTTTGCTCGCCCACTCCACTTCCACTCCCCTCCCCCAATTCCCTCCCCACTACCATTCCACTCCCTCCCCCCCACTCCGCTTCCACTCACCTCCCCCAATCCCCTTCCACTCCCCTCCCCACTCCGCTTCCACTCCCCTCCCCCACTACCCTTTCCCAATCCCTTTCCACTCCCCTGTCCCACTCCCCTCACCCACTCTCCTTTCCACTTCGCTCCCGCAGTCCCCTCCCCACGCCCCTCCCACACTCCCCTACCCCACTCCCCCACTCCCCTCCACCACTCCACTCCCCCACTCCCCCGCCCCCTCGCCCTCGCCCCCTCCTCCACTCTTCCTCCCCCTTCCACTCCCCTCCCTACTCCGCTTCCACTCCCCTCCCCCACTCCCCTCCCCACTCCCCTTCCACTCCACTCCCCCCACTCCCCTTCCACTCCACTCCCCTCCCCCACTACCCTTCCACTCCCCTCCCCACTCCGCTTCCACTCCCCTCCCCACTCCCCTTCCACTCCCCTCCCCACTCCCCTTCCACTCCCCTCCCCACTCTGCTTCCACTCCACTCCCCCCACTCCCCTTCCACTCACCTCCCCACTACCCCTTCCACTCCCCTCCCCACTCCCCTTCCACTCCCCTCCCCCACTCCACTCCCCCCACTCCCCTTCCACTCACCTCCCCCACTCCCCTTCAACTCCCCTCCCCACTCCCCTTCCACTCCCCTCCCCACTCTGCTTCCACTCCCCTCCCCCACTCCACTCCCCCCACTCCCCTTCCACTCACCTCCCCCACTCCCCTTCCACTCCCCTCCCCACTCCGCTTCCACTCCCCTCCCCCACTACCCTATCCCACTCCCTTTCCACTCCCCTGTCCCACTCCTTTCACCCACTCACCGTCCCCCACATCCCTCCTCCTCTCCGCCCCCTTCAACCCTCCAACACTCCCTTCACCCACTTCCCTTCGCCACTCCCATTCGCTACCCCTCCTCCTCCTTCCGCTCCCCTCCACCTTCCCCTCCCCTCCCCTCTCTTCCCCCTCTCCCCTTCCACTCCCCTCCCCCACTCCCCTCCCCCACTCCCCTTCCAACTCCCCTCAAACTCCCCTCCCACAGTCCTTCCAACTTTGCTCGCCCACTCCACATCCACTCCCCTCCCCCACTCCCCTCCCCCACTCCCCTTCCACTCCACTCCCCCCACTCCACTTCCACTCCCTCCCCCACTCCCTTTCCACTCCCCTTTCCCACTCCCCTCACCCACTGACCGTCCCCCACATCCTTCCTCCATTCCGCTCCCCTTCAACCCTCCCACACTCCCTTCACTCACTTCCCTCCGCCACTCCCACTCGCTACCCCTCTCCTCCTTCCGCTCCCCTCCACCTTCCCCTCCCCCACCCCTCCCCTCCCCCTCTCCCCTTCCACTCCCCTCCCCCACTCCCCTCCCACAGTCCTTCCAACTTCCCTCGCCCACTCCACTTCCACTCCCCTCCCCCTCTCCCTTCCCCCACTCCCCTTCCACTCCCCTCCCCCCCACTCCCCTTTCACTCCACTCCCCCCCACTCCCCTCCCCCACTCCACTTCCACTCCCCTCCCCCACAGCCCTTCCTACTCCCGTCCTCTCCCCTCCTCCCCTACTCTACCCTTCTCCCCTCCACTCCCCTTCCCACTCCCCTTCCCACTCCCCTCTCCCACAGCCTCCCCTACTCCCCTCCTCTCCCCTCCTCCCCTACTCTACCCTCCTACCGTCCTCTCCCCTCCTCCACTCCCCTTTCCACGCCCGTCTCCCACTGCTGCCCCTACTCCAGTCCTCTCCCCTCTCCCACTCCCCTTCCCAAACAATTCCCCCACTCCCCTTCCACACTTGCCTCCCACACTCCCCTCCCCCTCCCCACCCGCACTCCCCTCCCCCACTCACCTCCCCCCACCCCCTTCCCACTCCCCTCCCCACCCCCTTCCCACTTCCCTCCCCCTCTCCCCTCTCCCACTCCCCTCCTGCATACCCCTCCCCCACTCCCCTCCCGCACAACCCGCCCCCACTCCCCTCCCCAATCAACTTCCCAACCCCTCCGCCACGCCCTTTCCCACTCACCTCCCCCAGCCCCTTCCCCACTCTCCTCCCCCACAAACCTTCCCAGCCCCTGCAACACCCCCTTCCCACACCCCTCCCCCACTCCCATCCCCCACTCACCTTCCCAACCCCGCCTCCACCCACTTCCCACACCCATCCGCCACCCATCCCCCACTCCCACTCCCCTACCCCTGTCCCTCCCCCACTCCCCTCCCTCACTCCCCTCTCCCACTTCCCTTACCGATCACCTCCCCCTCCCATCGCAATCCCCTCCCCTTCACCCTCACCCCTCCCCTTCCCCCCTCCCACCACTTCTCCTCTCCCTACTTCCTCCCACTCCCCCTCCCACTCCCATCCGACTCCCCTCCCACTCCCCATCCCACTGCCCTCCCCCACTCCCATCCCACTCCCCTCCCCCTCTCCCCTAACCCACTCCCCTCTCCCACACCCATCCAACTCCCCTCCTCCTCTCCCCTCCCCCACTCCCCTCAAGCGCCCCTCCTCACCTACCCTCCCCCACTCCGCTCCCACAGTCACCTCCCCTACTCCCCTCCCACTCACCTCCAACACACTGCTCCCCACTCCCCTCCCCCGCTAACCTCCCACTCCCCTCCTCGCCTCCTCTCCCCCTCCTCACCTCCCCTCCCGCACCCCCCTCCCCCACTCCCCCCCACACTCCCCTACCCCACTCCCTTCCCATCCCCTCCCCCACTCCCCTACCCATTCCCCTCCCCCACTCCCCTCTCCCACTCCCCTAACCGACTCGCCTCCTCTACTCCCCTCCTCTCCCCTCCCGTAGTCCCCTCCTCTCCCCTCCCCTACTTCACTCTCCACTCCCCTCCCCTTCCGACTCCCCTCCCCTCCTCTCCCCTTCCCACTCCCCTCCCCTCCTCTCCCCTTCCCACTCCATCTGCCATTTCTCTGCTCAACTCTCCAATCTATCTATATTCTGCTGTATTCTCTGACAGTCCCCTTCACTATCTGCTACTCCACCAATCTTAGTGTCGTCTGCAAACTTGCTAATCAGACCACCTATACTTTCCTCCAAATCATTTATGTATATCACAAACAACAGTGGTCCCAGCACGGATCCCTGTGGAACACCACTGGTCACACGTCTCCATTTTGAGAAACTCCCTTCCACTGCTACTCTCTGTCTCCTGTTGCCCAGCCAGTTCTTTATCCATCTAGCTAGTACACCCTGGACCCCATGCGCCTTCACTTTCTCCATCAGCCTGCCATGGGGAACCTTATCAAACGCCTTACTGAAGTCCATGTATATGACATCGACAGCCCTTCCCTCATCAATCAACTTTGTCAATTCCTCAAAGAATGCTATAAGTTGGTAAGACATGACCTTCCCTGCACAAAACCATGTTGCCTATCACTGATAAGCCCATTTTCTTCCAAATGGGATTAGATTCTATCCCTCAGTATCTTCTCCAGCAGCTTTCCTACCACTGGCTCACCGGTCTATAATTACATGGATTATCCCTGCTACCCTTCTTAAACAAGGGGACAACATTAGCAATTCCCCAGTCCTCCGGGAACTCACCCGTGTTTAAGGATGTTGCAAAGATATCTGTTAAGGCCCCAGCTATTTCCTCTATCACTTCCCTCAGAAACCTGGGATAGATCCCATCCGGACCTGGGGACTTGTCCACCTTAATGCCTTTGAGAATACCCAACACTTCCTCCCTCCTTATGCCGACTTGACCGAGAGTAATCAAACATCTGTTCCTAACCTCAACATCCGTCATGTCCCTCTCCTCGGTGAATACCGAAGCAAAGTGCTCGTTTAGAATCTCACCCATTTTCTCTGACTCCACGCATAACATTCCTCCTTTGTCCTTGAGTGGGCCAATCCTTTCTCTAGTTACCCTCTTGCTCATTATATATGAATAAAAGGCTTTGGGATTTTCCTTAACCCTGTTTGCTAAAGATATTTCATGACCCCTTTTAGCCCTCTTAATTCCTCGTTTCGGATTGGTCCAACATTCCCGATAATCTTTCAAAGCTTCGTCTTTCTTCAGCCTCCTAGACCTTATGTATGCTTCCTTTTTCCTCTTCGCTAGTTTCACAATTTCACCTGTCATCCATGGTTCCCTAATCTTTCCATTTCTATCCCTCATTTTCACAGGAACATGTCTCTCCTGCACACTAATCAACCTCTCTTTAAAAGCCTCCCACATATCAAATGTGGATTTATCTTCAAACAGCTGCTCCCACTTCCCTTCCACTCCCATCCCCCACTAGCCTCCCTCACTCCCCTCCCCTTCCCCTGATCCCCACTCCTCTCTCCCCTCGCCTACAGCCTCCACTCACCACGCTCTCCCCCTCACATCCCCTCTCTCTCCCCACAACCCTCCCCATTCCCCTACATTCCCCCACTACCCTCCTGCAGTCCCCCTCCCACTCCCATCCCCCACTCCCCTACTCTACCCTCCCCTCCTCTCCCCTCCCCCACTCCCCTCCCCTCCCCTTCTCCCTTTGCCTCTCCCACTCCCCTCCCCTCCAGTCGCCTCATCCACTCCCCTCCCCCACCCCCTTCCCCACTCCGCTCCCCCACTCCCCTCCCCCAGTTCCCTTCCCACTCCCATCCCCCAGTCGCCTCCCCTATCTCCACAGCCACTCCCCTCCCCAACCCCCTCCCCCACTCCGCTCCCATTCTCCCCTCCCCCACACACTTCCCACACCGCTCCCCACGCCCCTTCCACTCCCCTCCCCCACTCCCCTTCCACTCCCCTTCCCCAATCCCTCCCCTGCCCCACTCCCCTCCGCACTCCTCACCCCCAATCCATTAACTCCCCTCCCCCACGCCCCATCCCTTTCCCTCTCCCCTCCCCCACTCCCCTATCTCCCCTCCCAATCCCCTGCTTCCCACCCCACTGCCCTCCCTCATTCCCACCCCACCAACTCCCCCTCCCTCACTCCCCATCCCACCCCCATCCCCCTCCCCGCCCTTCCCACCCCGCCCTTCCCCCTCCCCTTCACCACTCTATTCCCCCTCCCTTCCTTCTCCCCAATGCCCTCCACCAGCTGAGAGTGAATTGACAAATTCAGACCTGAGATTGATAGATTTTTATTCAGCCAGGGTATGATGGTTTGTAGAATCATGGCAGGTAGCTCGAGTTAACGTAGACATGAACCAGGGTCTAACTGAACTGTGGAACAGATTCGAGGGGCAGAATGGCCTCCTGCTATTTTCATGTTCCTATGACTGTGATAAAACTGAAACAGAAACAGCTGCAAACACACATTTCATTTTGTTCATATTTAACAGGAGAGATCTCTGCAGTCAGGATCTGGAAAAGGAGAGGAGACATCTCAGCAGCCTGAGAATAAACACACAATGGTCTCCTTCTGTGCTGGTGACTTTATCAGGATAAGATGCTGAATGTTAATTTCCAATCCAATGGGAATCGGCCTCCCTCCACCTCCAGGAAGCAGCAATTCTAATGCTGGGATGTGGGATGTGGGAGTTTGGTTTGGACAGAGAGTTGACTGTGAGACACTCTCTAAACCTCGGTGTTACAATCAGTTATTTGCTGATTGGAGCAGAGAGAGATAAGCCAGCAATACAAAGACATTCACTGGACTTTCCAATGGACTCAAACTGACTGGTGATTCCCAGCTCTGAAACAAGGAGTGTTTGATATAAATGAAATTCACCAGCAGTATCAGAAAATCTCCCCCTGATTCGAGACACTTATCTCTCTGCAGCATCTCGCTGTTCGAGATTGAGGTTAATATGATTTAATCTGCAGCTCGGGGTCACTGCGGCTCACTGGGACTTGGGGACAGTCTCTCCATTCAGCTTTTCCCTCAACACATCCTTCTGAATCGTGGTCGATGAAGGAAGCAGAGGTTTCCACAGTCTAATGGTTATCACATCCACCTCACACATGAAAGATTCCCAGACAGAAACATTATTTTGGAACTTGTTACAGATGAGCATCCAGGGCGAATCTCTTCTCTATTGTTTAAAGGAGGGAACAACCAGTCTATCCTGTTAAATTTAACAACGGCTGAACCAGATTCCTGGTGTGATAAACACTGAACATTTATTAATCAGAGTCTTACAATCCAGTCTGTAAAATGAGAATGACTGAAAGATCATCACATACAAAACACAGAATCTTATTCCAGTTTCAGTGTTACTCAGTTACCATGTGTTACTGTCAGTCTGAAACAGAAAGTTATCCATCACCAATGGAGATTACAATGATTCACCTTTCACAGAGTTTGATTAGTTTAGTGTAATTTATTTATTAAGATTTAATTTAATATTTCCCAGACCAGCACTGAACCTGTACCGAGGAGATTAGAGCGGTGAATCCTCACCACCACAGACCATGTGGTTGAGTAAAGGATCAGCACAGTGGATGCCCAGAACTAGTTAAAGAGTTGGAACTGAAAATGTTGGGAACACTCAGTCGGTCAGAGAGTATCTGTGGAGAGAGAAACAGAGTTAACACTTCAGGTCAATAACATTTCATCACAACCCCTTCATCAGAACTCTTTCCACAGATGCTGTCTGACCAGCTGAGTGTATCCAGTATTTTCCGATTCCATTTCAGATTTCCAAGATCCAAAGTAGTTTGCTTTTGAAACAGAAATGATCTCATGTTGATGAAAATCTGTGATACAGATTTTGAGGATTTGACAGTGGGAGGAGATCTACTGCATTTCTAACAGAACTCCAGGCAAATTTCAGTTAACACAGGATCAGGAGGAGGCCATTCAGCCCCTCAAACCTGTTCCATCATTCATTTACATCATGGCTGGTCTAAATCTGAACTTCATTTACCCGCATTGGTTCCATATCCGTTAATATCTCTGCCTGATAACCTCAGCATTTTATTAGGAGTTGTGAAGTTCACAATTCCACTAACCTCTATGTGAAGAAGTGTTTCCTGACATCAGTCCTGAACAACCTAGCTCTACCTTTAATGTTGCATAGAATTTACAGTACAGAACCAGGCCATTCGGCCCAGGTGTTTCATGCCAGTGTTTATGCTGCACACGATCCTCCTCACACTCTACTCCATCATGCACTATCACAGGTAGACAGGGTGGTGAAGAAGGTGGATGGCATGCTTGCCTTCATCGGCTGAGGCATTGAGTACAAGAGTTGGGACGTCATGTTACAGTTGTACATAACGTTGGTTCGGCTGCATTTGGAGTACTGTGTGCAGTTCTGGTCGCCGCACTACAGGAAAGATGTGATTAAGATAGAGAGGGTGCAGAAAAGATTCACCAGGATGTTGCCTGGTTTGGAGGACTTGAGTTATAAAGAGAGATTGGATAGGCTGGGTCTGTTTTCCCTGGATCGAAGGAGGCTGAGAGGCGACGTGATAGAGGTATATAAAATTATGAGAGGCATAGATAGGGTAGATAGTCTGAGTCTGTTTCCCATGGTAGGGGTGACTAAAACTAGAGGGCATAGAATTAAGGTGAGATAGAGGAGGTTTAAAGGGGATCAAAGGGGCAAATTTTTCACACAAAGAATAGTGGGTATCTGGAATGAGCTGCCTGAGGAGGTGGTGGAGGCAGGAACAGTAGCAACATTTAAGAGGCATCTGGACAGGTACTTGAATGAGCAAGGCATAGTAAGATATGGAATTAATGCAGGCAGGTGGGATTAGTATAGATTGGCATTATGGTCGGCATGGAAGTGGTGGGCCGAAGGGCCTGTTTCTATGCTGTATGACTCTGTGACTATCATAATATCTTTGCATTCATTTCTCCATCATGTGTTTATTCAGCTTCCCTTTAAATCCACCTGTGTTATTCACTTCAACACATATTCCAAACAGGGGCAAGTAGCAGATTGAATAGCAAGTTGTTTAAATATCACTAAACAGAATGCTAGCAAGTTCCACATTCTAACTATTATATTGGGAAATAAGTTTCTGCTGGATTCCTGATTGGATATATCCATGTTCCTCTTTTATTTATTACACCTAGTTTTAGACCTCCCAACCTCACAAGTGGAAACATCTTCTACACCTTTATCTTATCAAATCACTTCATAATGTTCAGTCCTTCTATTAGATCAGCTCTCAGCCTTGTCTTTTCATAGAGATAATCACACCAGCCTGTTCAAATGTTCACCATAGTTATAACCTCTCCGTTCTGGTAACATCCTCCTACTTTGTTTGTATTTTACTCTTTGTTAATCTGTTTTGGTACTTTTAATGATTTGCATATTTCTACCACGAGATCATTTTGCTCCTCCATTCAATTTAGAGTCGGATTTTCCAAGGAATTGTCACCCGCCATATTCCTCCCACCAAAATTCACCTCCTCACACTGAGCAAGATTCTAAATCATTTGCTGCTCACACATCCATTTTGCACGTTTATGAGTGTTTTCCTGTATTTTATCACAGTTTTCCTCAGTATTAACTACACTTCTCAGTTTGCTAACATTGTTTATTTTTTTGAAATTTTACCTTGCGATTCCTGAAGCCAAATAGTTGATATAAACAGTGGTCCCAGAACCAATCCCTGTGGAACACCACTACCCACCTCCCGCCAGTCTGAGTAAGCAGCTTTACCCCTTACCCTGATTAATGTTTTATAACCAGTTTATTATCCAATCTGCTACTTTCCTCAGTTTGGAATCCTATGGTTATTTCACACACAGTGACAGACAGTGTTAAATACACAAATTCATTAATATTAAACTGTGTGTTCACTCATTCCCTGGAGATGATGTTTGTCCTTCCAAACATTGCAAGGCTCCAGATTAAGATGTTTCATTCATGCAGTTTTGTCGGTTCATTTCTCGCTGTGTTTGATACTTTGTTTAGTTACTGAAAATATATAATTAATTAATTGATCCTGATCAATTATTTGTTTCTCCATTTATAAGGCACAGTTGAAACGAATCAATACAAAGTAGTGGAGAGCATTATGAGCAGTTTTGATTCCAAGAATCTCCAAAGTTAACTGATTGAAACAGTAACAGGGATCTCCAAAGTTAACTAATTGAAACACTAACAGGGATCTCCAAAGTTAACTAATTGAAACACCAACAGGGATCTCCATAATTAACTAATTGAAACACTAACAGGGATCTCCAAAGTTATCGAATTGAAACATTAACATGGATCTCTAAAGTTAACTAACTGAAACACTATCAGGGATCTCCAAAGTTAACTAATTGAAACACTAACAGGGATCTACAAATTCAACCAATTGAAACAGTAACAAGAATCTCCAAAGTTAACTAATTGAAACACGAACAGGGATCTCCTAAGTTAACTAATTGAAACACTAACAGGGATCTGCAAAGATAACTAATTGAAGCACTAACAGGGATCTCCTAAGTTAACTAATTGAAACACTAACAGGGATCTCCATAATTAACTAATTGAAACACTAACAGGGATCTCCATAATTAACTAATTGAAACACGAACAGGAATCTCCATAATTAACTATTTGAAACACTAACAGGGATCTCCTAAGTTAACTAATTGAAACACTAACAGGGATCTCCATAATTAACTAATTGAAACACTAACAGGGATCTCCATAATTAACTAATTGAAACACTAACAGGAATCTCCATAATTAACTAATTGAAACACTAACAGGGATCTCCAAAGTTAACTATTTGAAACACTAACAGGGATCTCCAAAGTTAACTATTTGAAACACTAACAGGGATATCCATAATTAACTAATTGAAACACTAACAGGGATCTCCAAAGTTAACTAATTGAAACACTAACAGGGATCTCCAATATTAACTAATTGAAACACTAACAGGGATCTCCAAAGTCAGCTAATTGAAACACTAACAGGAATCTCCAAAGTTAACTAATTGAAACACTAACAGGAATCTCCAAAGTCAACTAATTGAAACAGTAACAGGAATCTCCAAAGTTAACTCATTGAAACATTAACAGGAATCTCCAAAGTCAACGAATTGAAACACTAACAGGAATCTCCATAGATAACAATTGAAGCACAAACAGGGATCTCCAAAGATAACTAATTGAAACACTAACAGGGATCTCCAAAGTTAACTAATTGAAACACTAACAGGGATCTCCAAAGTTAACTAATTGAAACACTAACAGGAATCTCCAAAGATAACTAATTGAAACACTAACAGGGATCTCCAAAGTTAACTATTTGAAACACTAACAGGGATCTCCAAAGTTAACTAATTGAAACACTAACAGGGATCTCCATAATTAACTAATTGAAACACTAACAGGGATCTCCAAAGTCAGCTAATTGAAACACTAACAGGAATCTCCAAAGTTAACTAATTGAAACACTAACAGGAATCTCCAAAGTCAACTAATTGAAACAGTAACAGGAATCTCCAAAGTTAACTCATTGAAACATTAACAGGAATCTCCAAAGTCAACGAATTGAAACACTAACAGGGATCTCCAAAGATAACTAATTGAAACACTAACAGGGATCTCCAAAGATAACTAATTGAAACACTAACAGGAATCTCCAAATATAACGAATTGAAACACTAACAGGGATCTCCAAAGATAACTAATTGAAACACTAACAGGGATCTCCAAAGATAACTAATTGAAACACTAACAGGGATCTCAAAAGTTAACTAATTGAAACACTAACAGGGATCGCCAAAGTTAACTAATTGAAACACTAACAGGAATCTCCAAAGTTAACTAATTGATACACTAACAAGAATCTCCAAAGTTAACTAATTGAAACACTAACATGAATCTCCAAAGTTAACTAATTGAAACACTAACAGGAATCTCCAAAGTTAACTAATTGAAACACTAACAGGAATCTCCTAAGTTAACTAATTGAAACACTAACAGGAATCTCCAAAGTTAACTAACTGAAACACTAACAGGAATCTCCAAAGATAACTAATTGAAACACTAACAAGAATCTCCAAAGTTAACTAATTGAAACACGAACAGGAATCTCCAAAGTTAACTAATTGAAACACTAACAGGAATCTCCTAAGTTAACTGCTTGAAACTTAGCTATGAGGCGAGGTTGGAAAAACGCAGATTGTTTTCACTGGAACGACGGAGGTGGCGGGGCGACATGATAGAGGTTTACAAAGTTATGAGCGGCATGGACAGAGTGGATCGTCAGCAGCTTTATCCCAGGGTGGAAGAGTCAGTTACTAGGGGACATCGGTTTAATGTGCGAGGGGCAAAGTTTAGAGTGGATGTGCGAGGCAAGTTTTTTACACAGAGGGTGGTGAGTGCCTGGAACTTGCTGCCGGGGGAGGTGGTGGAAGCAGATACGATAGCGACGTTTAAGAGACATCTTGACAAATATATGAATAGGAAGGGAATAGAGGGATATGGGCCCCGGAAGTGCAGAAGGTGTTAGTTTAGGCAGGCATCAAGATCTGCGCAGGCTTGGAGGGCCGAATGGCCTGTTCCTGTGCTGTACTGTTCTTTGTTCTTTGAAACACTAAGCTGATCCGCTGTGAGCAGGGTTCGAACATATGTACGGAAGTGAGTTTTGAATTTAACTGGTTTCCCATTTGGCCACGGAAACTGCATAGACACTGCTGCTAATGTGAATTACTGCAATTGCTGCAAATCTGAAAATCAGTCAGAAACCGCTGGAAATATCAGCAGGTCGGAAAGCATCAGTGGAGAGAGAAACAGAGTTAATGTTTCATGTCGATGACTTTTCATCAGATCTGGGAAAAGTTAGAGATGTAACATGACAGAGGCGGGGAAACAGGGAGGAGAAGAAACAAAATGAAAGGTTTGTGATAAGGTGGAAAGCAGAAGAGATGAAATGACAGAAGGGATGACAGTGCGAGGCTGAAGAGCAGAGAATTCAAATTACTGTCAGATTATTTCTCTGCTTCACTCCCACTCTTTCCTCTCTGCCCTCGGCCACCTTACACTGTTCTACTGAAGATCAATGGAAACTCGAGGAACAGCACCTCATTTTTCCAATGAGCAAGTGTCCAGCATTCCAGACTCAACATTGAACTCAGTAAGTGAAGATCATAACAAATACTCCCATTGATACAGACATAAACAGGATGGTAGGGTATATCTAGTAGAGAGCTGAAAGGATCAGTTCTTGGTCCTCAGCTATGAACATTCTATTTCAAGGTCACAAATGAAGGGACAGTGGGCCATGTCTCCAGGTTTACTGATGATACAAAGTGAGATGTGAGTTTAAATAGTGAGATGGTTGTAAAGAGCCTGCAATTGGATGTAGACAGTTTGAATGATTGGGGAAAAAAGCTTGCAGATAGAGAATATTGTCGGGAAATGTGAACTTATCCAATTTAATAGGAGGAATGGAAAAGTAGAGTGTTTTTAAGAAAGTAAGAGACTTGTAAATGTTAATATTCAGAGGGATTTGAGGATGTTTGTATTAGAATCACAGAATGTCGATAGACAGGTACTGCAAGAAATCAGGAAGACAGACGATATGTTAACCATTATTGTAAGAACTTGTGTATAGGAGTGAGGCAGTCTTGCTGCAATTGTACAGGCCTTTGCTGAAACCACAACAGAAATACTGTGCACAGTGTTGGTCTCCTTACCTAAGGAAGGATGTACTTTCCTTCGAGGGAGAGAAACAAAGGTTCATTAGATTGATTCCTGGGATGGCAGGGCTGTTCTCTGAGCAGACATAGAACATAGAACATAGAACATGACAGCGCAGTACAGGCCCTTCGGCCCTCGATGTTGCGCCGACCTGTGAAACCATCTGACCTACACTATTCCATTTTCATCCATATGTCTATCCACTGACCACTTAAATGCCCGTAAAGTTGGCGAGTCTACTACTGTTGCAGGCAGGGCGTTCCACGCCCCTACTACTCTCTGAGTAAAGAAACTACCTCTAACATCTGTCCTATATCTATCACCCCTCAACTTAAAGCTATGTCCCCTCGTGTTTGTCATCACCATCCGAGGAAAAAGGCTCTCACTACCCACCCTATCTAACCCTCTGATTATCTTATATGTCTCTATTAAGTCACCTCTCCTCCTCCTTCTCTCCAACGAAAAC
This sequence comes from Heterodontus francisci, assembly GCF_036365525.1. Taxonomy (NCBI): domain Eukaryota; kingdom Metazoa; phylum Chordata; class Chondrichthyes; order Heterodontiformes; family Heterodontidae; genus Heterodontus; species Heterodontus francisci. Next base: position 6,444 of record NW_027140811.1, on the reverse strand, counting down.
AACCTCAAGTCCCTCAGCCTTTCCTCGTAAGACCTTCCCTCCATACCAGGCAACATCCTAGTAAATCTCCTCTGCACCCTTTCCAAAGCTTCCACATCCTTCCTATAATGCGGTGACCAGAACTGCACGCAATACTCCAGGTGCGGCCGCACCAGAGTTCTGTACAGCTGCAGCATGACCTCGTGGCTCCGAAACTCGATCCCCCTACGAATAAAAGCTAACACACCATATGCCTTCTTAACAGCCCTATTAACCTGGGTGGCAACTTTCAGGGATTTATGTACCTGGGCACCAAGATCTCTCTGCTCATCTACACTACCAAGAATCTTCCCATTTGCCCAATACTCTGCATTCCTGTTACTCCTTCCAAAGTGAATCACCTCACACCTTTCCGCATTAAACTCCATTTGCCATCTCTCAGCTCAGTTATGCAGCCTATCTATGTCCCTCTGTAACCTACAACATGCTTCGGCACTATCCACAACTCCACCGACCTTCGTCTCATCCGCAAATGTACTAACCCACCCTTCTACACCCTCATCCAGGTCATTTATAAAAATGACAAACAGCAGTGGCCCCAAAACAGATCCTTGCGGTACACCACTAGTAACTAAACTCCAGGATGAACATTTACCATCAACCACCACCCTCTGTCTTCTTTCAGCTAGCCAATTTCTGATCCAAAGCACGACATCACCTTCAATCCCAAACTCCCATATTTTCTGCAATCGCCTACCGTGGGGAACCTTATCAAACGCCTTACTGAAATCCATATACACCACATCCACGGCTTTACCCTCATCCACCTGTTTGGTCACCTTCTCAAAAAACTCAATAATGTTTGTGAGGCACGACCTACCCTTCACAAAACCGTGCTGACTATCGCTAATTAACTTATTCTTTTCAAGATGATTGTAAATCCTATCTCTTATAACCTTTTCCAACATTTTACCAACAACCGAAGTAAGGCTCACAGGTCTATAATTACCAGGGCTGTCTCTACTCCCTTTCTTGAACAAGGGGACAACATTTGCTATCCTCCAGTCTTCCGGTACTATTTCTGTCGACAATGATGACATAAAGATCAAGGACAAAACCTCCGCAATCTCCTCCCTGGCTTCCCAGAGAATCCTAGGATAAATCCCATCTGGCCCAGGGGACTTATCTATTTTCCTACTTTCCAAAATTGTTAATACCTCCTCCTTGTGAACCTCGATCCCATCTAGCATAGTCGTCTGAATCTCAGTATTCCCCTCAACAACATTTTCTTTCTCTACTGTAAACACTGACGAAAAATATTCATTTAACACTTCCCCTATCTCCTCCAATTCCACACACAACTTCCCACTACTATCCTTGATTGGCCCTAATCTAACTCTAGTCATTCTTTTATTCCTGATATACCTATAGAAAACCTTAGGGTTTTCCTTGATCCTATCCACCAATGGCTTCTCGTGTCCTCTCCTCACTCTTCTTCGCTCTCCCTTTAGATCCTTCCTGGCTAGCTTGTAACTCTCAAGCGCCCTAACTGAGCCTTCACGTCTCATCCTAACATAACCCTTCTTCTTCCTCTTGACAAGTGCTTCAACTTCTTTAGTAAACCATGGCTCCCTCGCTCGACAACTTCCTCCCTGCCTGACAGGTACATACTTATCAAGGACACGCAGTAGCTGCTCCTTGAATAAGCTCCACATTTCGATTGTTCCCATCCCCTGCAGTTTCCTTCCCCATCCTACGCATCCTAAATCTTGCCTAATCGCATCATAATTTCCTTTCCCCCACTATAATTCTTGCCCTGCGGTATATACCTGCCCCTGCCCATCGCTAAGGTAAACCTAACCGAATTGTGATCACTATCACCAAAGTGCTCACCTACATCTAAATCTAACACCTGGCTGGGTTCAATACCCAGTACCAAATCCAATGTGGCATCGCCCCTGGTTGGCCTGTCTACATACTGTGTCAGAAAACCCTCCTGCACACACTGGTCAAAAACTGACCCATCTAAAGTACTCGAACTATAGTATTTCCAGTCAATATTTGGAAAGTTAAAGTCCCCCATAACAACTACCCTGTTACTCTCGCTCCTGTCGAGAATCATCTTCGCTATCCTTTCCTCTACATCTCTGGAACTATTCGGAGGTCTATAGAAAACTCCCAACAGGGTGACCTCTCCTCTCCTGTTTCTAACCTCGGCCCATACTACCTCAGTAGACGAGTCCTCAAACGTCCTTTCTGCCGCCGTAATACCCTCCTTGATTAAAAATGCCACACCTTCCCCCCCCCCCTTTTACCATCTTCTCTGTTCTTACTGAAACATCTAAATCCCGGAACCTGCAACATCCATTCCTGTCCCTGCTCTACCCATGTCTCCGAAATGGCCACAACATAGATTAGAATGGCCTTATGTTCTCTGGAGTTTAGTGGAATGAAAGTTGATTTCTTTGAAATGAATAATATTGTCCGAGGGTTTGAATCTTCTAACTCAGAGGCCAGTGTCCTACCAATTGACCTACAGCGTACAGATGGTGATTCAAACAAACATTCAGTCTGTGGTGTAACTGGAAACTCGGAATGGTCAATTCTTCTGTTTCTGGAGATAGGGAATGTCATTATTGGTGGATTTTCTCTTCAGTGTTTTCCTTGACTCTCTTTGAGGCCCCCTTCCCATTCCTCTGTCTCCTGGACTGTCCTGTGGACTGTGTTCTCTGATGCAGTTTTCAATGGCTGGCAAACACAAGCCTTCCAGTGATTTCCCATTGTCTCTGCCCTGTGGTTATACAGACTGATTCTACCCGACAGCAGCTGGTGTTTACAACAGTTTCCACAGTCTCTGGAGGCCTCATTATCTGTAGCTTTCCAGACAGGCTGTAGAACACTTGTATAATTAATCCAAGCTTCCAAAATGAACTAAAAGCTAAATACTGCGGATGCTGGAAATCTCAAATAAAAACAAGAAATGCTGGAATCACTCAGCAGGTCTGGCAGCATCTGTGGAAAGAGAAGCAGAGTTAACGTTTCGGAAATGTTAACTCTGCTTCTCTTTCCACAGATGCTGCCAGACCTGCTGAGTGATTCCAGCATTTATTGTTTTTATTCCAAAATGAACTGTCAGTTTAACAGGTCCTTTGCTGAATTGATGCTTTAAAACAGACTCATCTACTTTCGTAGGGATGTAATCCAGGTTTCTGAGCCAAATATCTTTAAAAGCATTATTGAAATGACTAACATCCTTTCTGAGGAGGAAGATGATAAAAATTGTTACAAACATTGAACCTGAGACTTGACGAATCCGCTTTGATCCAGGTTCAAACTTGTACAGAGTAACCCCGGAGGATTTCCAGTCCAACACCGTAACCACTCAGTCATCACAGCTGCACAAAAGCATTGCCCAGCAGTTTAACTTCTCAAATCTCCGACCCTGTTCTCTGTGTTAAATCTCAGCAACGCTTATTGTGTGGATTTTGTGATGTTCAATTTGTACAAATACATAAAATCAAAATGAATCACAGGGATCGTTAAAATAATCTCACTTTCTGATATTAATAGCATGCAACACAATATGTTAAGAGAATTTACAAATTCCATGTTATTTATATTTAACCACAAGAATACCCACAGTCTATGGTTGAAATGCAGGGAGTTATGGGAGGTCTGAGAATAAGAGACAAAGCTAAAAGACCATTAAAAGGTAAGAGTGGGGTTTGCTGAATTCCCTGAAGGTGATTCCCAGATAGTACTTTATTACATTTCCAGAGAATTCACTGAAGGTTATTTATAGATGGTCTTTTATTTTGTAAATTGACCCTTGTAGGTTCATTATGCACAGTCTCTTATTATTCGGGATATTGATTTCCTGAAGGTGGTTTAAGGGTCACACCTTAGTACTTTGAATTTAAGTTCCCTCAGACTCTCTATAGACTGTTCTATTTTATTTGATGCAGATTAATCTGAAGGAACTTTATAAACTATCCCTTATTTTAATGATTACTGCTCCAAAGGAGATTTATGGGCAGCACTCTATATTTGGATGGAGATTTCTACAAAGAAGAATTGTGGACAGTCCCTGATTATTGTAATGGATGAATAATTCTCTATAGAAAGGATGTTCTCCTTTTGTTCAATGGTGATTTTTTCTAACTGTGTTTTATGGAAATACCCTCATAATTCAGAGCAGAGACTTCTCCAGAGGCAGTTTATCGACAGTCCCACATTCATTGTGATGTTTCACATCTTCCACCCTATCACAGACTGTCCCTTTTGTTCTTCTTTCCATCCTCCCCCCTTTCACTTGCTCAAAACCTATTACATTTCTATCTTTTCTCAGTTTTGATGAAAGGTCACAGATCTGAAACATTAACTCTCTTTCTCTCTCCACAAATACTGCCTGACCTGATGAGAATATCCAATATTTTCTATTCTATATGTTGTGGTGTGATTTCCATTCCTGTGATTTGTGGGATCTCTTTAAGCTGTGGGAAACATGTGAGAATCTGTATTCTTTGTGTGTGTGGTACTGCTGCAGCAATCCTAGGTATAAATCATTGTCCATTGTTCAGTTCAGTAAAGACTGAGCTTGGAATAAGTTCTCATTTCCTCAGACATTACTCCTAAAAAAACATATTTTTAAAAGCAAAATTTCTTGTCCACTGCCGCGAATTGAATCTTCATTATTGAGCCAGACCCGTGCAGTTAAACAGGTAAGTTTACCTGTCTCTGTGTGATCTGCATCTTATTGTTCAATCAGGCAGTTTGGTGATTGAAGTGACAGTGACAGGGATTGTATTATTAGATTGCCCTGAGTGTCCCTCCTTCAAATCTCCATTTAAAATGTTCTGTTCAATTCTAACAATGAGTGGTAATTATGGGTGGAACTCCGGAGTTCAACGTCCCGGCACTAATTGGATCATGTAACCTGAGATATTCGACACAATTTTCTTTTGTGTAAAAGCGGCTTGTAGGGAACTGATTATTTGCTTTTAAAAGTTGGAACAAAGACAGCATTTCTCACAGAAAATGCGAGGAGGTTTTGTGGATATGTGGATTGAAAATGATTTCAGCCAGGTCAGTGAGTGTTTCTGGACAATGTGTAACGATATAAATATATCTCCTCTTGTATCACAGCTCCTCTCCAGTTGTCTGAGCATTAAACCCCTTTGTGTGGAGTTGTATCTTAAACAGGCATCTGTTTAGTGATGTCAGTGCTGAAATGTCGTGCTCTAAACATTTACTATTTAATCCATTAGAACGTTTTAACCAGACTAGATTATTCTTTGGCTCGGCAACATAAGTTACAATCTCTCAATCAGGCCGTGCATTGACATCATTTTTGGGCGATGGCTCTCTTGAAGGTTTCTGGTTCAGTTAATTGGTATTGGAACAGTTTCTGGGCGCTGGGACAGTTTGAGTGTTGAGATCAGAAATGGGTACTTGGTCAGATTCCAGGTGCTGTGTCAGTGAACATGTCCTGGATTAGGCGAGGCACACCTGGTCAGTTTCCAGGTGCTGGGTCAGTGAACATGTCCTGGATTAGGTGATGATCACCTGGTTAGTTTCCAGGTGCTGGGTCAGTGAACATGTCCTGGGTTAGGTGATGATCACCTGGTCAGTTTCCAGGTACTGGGTCAGTGAACATGTCCTGGGTTAGGTGATGATCACCTGGTCAGTTTCCAGGTGCTGTGTCAGTGAACATGTCCTGGGTTGGGTGATGCTCACCTGGTCAGTTTCCAGGTGCTGTGTCAGTGAACATGTCCTGGGTTGGGTGATGCTCACCTGGTCAGTTTCCAGGTACTGGGTCAGTGAACATGTCCTGGGTTAGGCGATGATCACCTGGTCAGTTTCCAGGTGCTGGGTCAGTGAACATGTCCTGGGTTAGGTGATGATCACCTGGTCAGTTTCCAGGTACTGGGTCAGTGAACATGTCCTGGATTAGGTGATGATCACCTGGTTCGTTTCCAGGTGCTGGGTCAGTGAACATGTCCTGGATTAGGTGATGCTCACCTGGTTAGTTTCCAGGTGCTGGGTCAGTGAACATGTCCTGGGTTAGGTGATGATCACCTGGTCAGTTTCCAGGTGCTGGGTCAGTGAACATGTCCTGGGTTAGGTGATGATCACCTGGTTAGTTTCCAGGTGCTGGTTCAGTGAACATGTCCTGGGTTAGGTGATGATCACCTGGTCAGTTTCCAGGTACTGGGTCAGTGAACATGTCCTGGATTAGGCGATAATCACCTGATTAGTTTCCAGGTGCTGGGTCAGTGAACATGTCCTGGATTAGGCGATGATCACCTGGTCAGTTTCCAGGTGCTGGGTCAGTGAACATGTCCTGGGTTAGGTGATGCTCACCAGGTTAGTTTCCAGGGACTGGGTCAGTGAACATGTCCTGGGTTAGGAGATGTTCACCTGGTCAGTTTCCAGGTGCTGTGTCAGTGAACATGTCCTGGGTTA
>NW_027140810.1:5000-56187 GCF_036365525.1 Heterodontus francisci | reverse complement strand
TCCTCGTTCCCGCTCCTCGTTCCCGCTCCTCGTTCCCGCTCCTCGTTTCCGCTCCTCGTTCCCGCTCCCCGTCCCCGCTCCCCGTCCCCGCTCCCCGTCCCCTCTCCCCGTCCCCTCTCCCCGTCCCCTCTCCCCGTCCCCTCTCCCCGTCCCCTCTCCTCGTCCCCTCTCTCCCTCTCCTCGTCCCCTCTCCCCGTCCCCTCTCCTCGTTCCCGCTCCCCGTCCCCGCTCCCCGTCCCCGCTCCCCGTCCCCTCTCCCCGTCCCCTCTCCCCGTCCACGCTCCCCGTCCCCTCTCCCCGTCCCCTCTCCCCGTCCCCTCTCCCCGTCCCCTCTCCCCGTCCACGCTCCCCGTCCCTCTCCCCGTCCCCTCTCCCCGTCCCCTCTCCCCGTCCACGCTCCCCGTCCACGCTCCCCGTCCACGCTCCCTGTCCCCTCTCCCCGTCCCCTCTCCCCGTCCCCACTCCCCGTCCCCACTACCCGTCTCCACTCAATGTAGCCACTCCCCGTCCCCACTCCTCGTCCCCACTCCTCGTCCCCACTCCCCGTCCCCACTCCCCGTCCCCACTCCCCGTCCCCACTCCCGTCCCCACTCACCACCGCCACTCACCACCGCCACTCACCACCGCCACTCACCACCGCCACTCACCACCGCCACTCACCGTCCCCACTCACCGTCCCCACTCACCGTCCCCACTCACTGTCGCCACTCACCGTCCCCACTCACCGTCCCCACTCCCCGTCCCCACTCCCCAATCCCCGTCGCCACTCCCCACTACCCACTCCCCGTCCCCACTCCCCACTCCCCGTCCCCACTCTCCACTTCCCGTCTCCACTCTCAGTCCCCACTCACCGTCCCCGCGCCCCGTCCCCTCTCAACGCTCCCCGTCCCCGCTCCCCGTCCCCGCTCCCCGTCCCCGCTCCCCGTCCCCTCTCCCCGTCCCCTCTCCCCGTCCCCTCTCCCCGTCCCCTCTCCCCGTCCCCTCTCCCCGTCCCCTCTCCCCGTCCCCTCTCCCCGTCCCCTCTCCCCGTCCCCACTGCCCGTCCCCACTGCCCGTCCCCACTCCCCGTCCCCACTCAATGTAGCCACTCCCCGTCCCCACTTCCCGTCTCCACTCTCCGTCCCCACTCTCCGTCCCCATTCCCCGTCCCCATTCCCCGTCCCCATTCCCCGTCCCCACTCCTCGTCCCCACTCCTCGTCCCCACTCCCCGTCCCCACTCCTCGTCCCCACTCCCCGTCCCCACTCCCCGTCCCCACTCCCCGTCCCCACCCCCCGTCCCCACTCCCCGTCTCCCCTCCCCGTCTCCCCTCCCCGTCCCCACTCCCCGTCCCCACTCTCCGTCCCCACTCTCCGTCCCCACTCTCCGTCCCCACTCACGGTCCCCACTCCCCGTTCCCACTGCCCGTCCCCACTGCCCGTCCCCACTGCCCGTCCCCACTCCTTGTTCCCACTCACGGTCCCCACTCTCCATCCCCACTCACGGTCCCCTCTCCCCGTCCCCACTCAATGTATCCACTGCCCGTCCCCACTCCTCGTTCCCGCTCCTCGTTCCCGCTCCTCGTCCCCTCTCCCCGTCCCCTCTCCCCGTCCCCACTCCCCGTCCCCACTCCCCGTCCCCACTCCCCGTCCCCACTCCCCGTCCCCACTCCCCGTCCCCACTCCCCGTCCCCACTCCCCTTCCCCACTCCCCTTCCCCACTCCCCTTCCCCACTCCCCGTCCCCACTCCCCGTCCCCACTCCCCGTCCCCACTCCCCGTCCCCACTCCCCGTCCCCACTCCCCGTCCCCACTCCCCGTCCCCACTCCCCGTCCCCACTCCCCGTCCCCACTCTCCGTCCCCACTCTCCGTCCCCACTCACGGTCCCCACTCCCCGTTCCCACTGCCCGTCCCCACTGCCCGTCCCCACTGCCCGTCCCCACTCCTTGTTCCCACTCACGGTCCCCACTCTCCATCCCCACTCACGGTCCCCTCTCCCCGTCCCCACTCAATGTATCCACTGCCCGTCCCCACTCCCCGTCCCCACTCCCCGTCCCCACTCCCCGTCCCCACTCCCCGTCCCCACTCCCCGTCCCCACTCTCCGTCCCCACTCTCCGTCCCCACTCACGGTCCCCGCTCACCGTCCCCGCTCACCGTCCCCGCTCCCCGTCCCCGCTCCCCGTCCCCGCTCCCCGTCCCCGCTCCCCGTCCCCTCTCCCCGTCCCCTCTCCCCGTCCCCTCTCCCCGTCCCCTCTCCCCGTCCCCTCTCCCCGTCCCCTCTCCCCGTCCCCACTCCCCGTCCCCACTCCCCGTCTCCACTCAATGTAGCCACTCCCCGTCCCCACTCCTCGTCCCCACTCCCCGTCCCCACTCCCCGTCCCCACTCCCCACCGCCACTCACCACCGCCACTCACCACCGCCACTCACCACCGCCACTCACCACCGCCACTCACCGTCCCCACTCACCGTCCCCACTCACCGTCCCCACTCACAGTCGCCACTCTCCGTCCCCTCTCACGGTCCCCACTCTCCGTCCCCTCTCACGGTCCCCACTCCCCGTCCCCACTCCCCGTCCCCACTCCCCATCCCCACTCCCCGTCCCCACCCCCCAATCCCCGTCGCCACTCCCCACTACCCACTCCCCGTCACCACTCCCCACTCCCCGTCCCCACTCTCCACTTCCCGTCTCCACTCTCCGTCCCCACTCCCCGTCCCCGCACCCCGCCCCCTCTCCCCGCTCCCCATCCCCGCTCCCCGTCCCCGCTCCCCGTCCCCGCTCCCCGTCCCCTCTCCCCGTGCCCTCTCCCCGTCCCCTCTCACCGTCCCCTCTCCCCGTCCCCACTCCCCATCCCCACTCCCCGTCCCCACTCCCCGTCCCCACTGCCCGTCCCCACTCCCCGTCCCCAATCAATGTAGCCACTCCTCGTCCCCACTCCCCGTCCCCACTCCCCGTCCCCACTCCCCGTCCCCACTCCCCGTCCCCACTTCCCGTCCCCACTCGCCGTCCCCACTCGCCGTCCCCACTCCCCACTCCCCGTCGCCACTCCCCACTCCCCACTCCCCGTCCCCACTCCCCACTCCCCGTCCCCATTTTCCACTCCCCGACCCCACTCCCCACTTCCCGTCTCCACTCTCCGTCCCCACTCTCCGTCCCCATTCCCCGTCCCCATTCCCCGTCCCCATTCCTCGTCCCCATTCCTCGTCCCCACTCCTCGTCCCACTCCCCGTCCCCACTCCTCGTCCCCACTCCCCGTCCCCACTCCTCGTCCCCACTCCCCGTCCCCACTGCCCGTATGCACTCCCCGTCCCCTCTCCCCGTCCCCACTCCCCGTCCCCACTCCCCGTCCCCACTCCCCGTCCCCACTCCCCGTCCCCACTCCCCGTCCCCTCTCCCCGTCCCCTCTCCCCGTCCCCTCTCCCCGTCCCCTCTCCCCGTCCCCTCTCCCCGTCCCCTCTCCCCGTCCCCTCTCCCCGTCCCCACTCCCCGTCCCCACTCCCCGTCCCCACTCCCCGTCCCCACTCCCCGTCCCCACTCCCCGTCCCCACTCCCCGTCCCCACTCTCCGTCCCCACTCTCCGTCCCCACTCTCCGTCCCCACTCTCCGTCCCCACTCACGGTCCCCACTCCCCGTCCCCTGCCCGTCCCCACTCCTCTTTCCCGCTCCTCGTTCCCGCTCCTCGTTCCCGCTCCTCATTCCCGCTCACCGTCCCCGCTCCCCGTCCCCGCTCCACGTCCCCGCTACCCGTCCCCTCTCCCCGTCCCCTCTCCGCGTCCCCTCTCCGCGTCCCCACTCCCCGTCCCCACTCCCCGTCCCCACTCCCCGTCCCCACTCCCCGTCCCCACACCCCGTAGCCACTCACCGTCGTCACTCCCCGTCCCCGCTCCCCGTCCCCGCTCCCCGTCCCCACTCAATGTAGTCACTCCCCGTCCCCGCTCCCCGTCGCCACACACCGTCCCCACTCTCCTTCCTCTCTCCCCGTCCCCACTCCCCATCCCCACTCACCGTCCCCACTCCCCACTCCCCGTCCCCACTCCCCACTCCCCGTCCCCACTCCCCGTCCCCACTCCCCGTCCCCACTCCCCACTCCCTGTCTCCACTCCCCGTCCCCACTCCCCGTCCCCACTCCCCGTATCCACTCCCCGTATCCACTCCCCGTCCTCACTCCCCGTCCTCACTCCCCGTATCCACTCCCCGTCTCCACTCCCCGTCTCCACTCCCCGTCTCCACTCCCCGTCTCCACTCCCCGTCCCCACTCCCCGTCCCCACTCCCCGTCCCCACTCCCCGTCCCCACTCCCCGTCCCCACTCCCCGTCCCAACTCCCCGTCCCCACTCCCCGTCCCCACTCCCCGTCCCCACTCTCCGTCCCCACTCTCCGTCCCCACTCTCCGTCCCCACTCTCCATCCCCACTCACGTTCCCCACTCCCCGTCCCCACTCCCCGTCCCCACTCCCCGTTCCCGTTCCTCGTTTTCGCTCCTCGTCCCCGCTCCCCGTCCCCGCTACCCGTCCCCTCTCCCCGTCCCCTCTCCGCGTCCCCTCTCCGCGTCCCCACTCCCCGTCCCCACTCCCCGTCCCCACACCCCGTAGCCACTCACCGTCGTCACTCCCCGTCCCCGCTCCCCGTCCCCGCTCCCCGTCCCCACTCAATGTAGTCACTCCCCGTCCCCACTCCCCGTCGCCACACACCGTCCCCACTCTCCTTCCTCTCTCCCCGTCCCGACTCCCCATCCCCACTCACCGTCCCCACTCCCCACTCCCCGTCCCCACTCCCCACTCCCCGTCCCCACTCCCCGTCCCCACTCCCCACTCCCTGTCCCCACTCCCCGTCCCCACTCCCCGTCCCCACTCCCCGTCCCCACTCCCCGTCCCCACTCCCCGTATCCACTCCCCGTATCCACTCCCCGTCCTCACTCCCCGTCCTCACTCCCCGTCCTCACTCCCCGTATCCACTCCCCGTATCCACTCCCCGAATCCACTCCCCGTCCCCACTCCCCGTCCCCACTCCCCGTCCCCACTCCCCGTCCCCACGCCCCGTCCCCACTCCCCGTCCCCACTCCCCGTCCCAACTCCCCGTCCCCACTCCCCGTCCCCACTCCCCGTCCCCACTCCCCGTCCCCACTCTCCGTCCCCACTCTCCGTCCCCACTCCCCGTCCCCACTCCCCGTCCCCACTCCCCGTCCCCACTCCCCGTCCCCACTCCCCGTCCCCACTCCCCGTCCCCACTCCCCGTCCCCGCTCCCCGTCCCCGCTCCCCGTCCCCGCTCCCCGTCCCCGCTCCCCGTCCCCGCTCCCCGTCCCCGCTCCCCGTCCCCTCTCCCCGTCCCCGCTCCCCGTCCCCGCTCCCCGTCCCCGCTCCCCGTCCCCGCTCCCCGTCCCCATTCCCCGTCCCCACTCACCGTCCCCACTCCCCGTCCCCACTCCCCGTCCCCACTCCCCGTCCCCTCTGCCCGTCCCCTCTGCCCGTCCCCTCTGCCCGTCCCCTCTCCCCGTCCCCACTCCCCGTTCCCACTCCCCGTTCCCACTCCCCGTCCCCACTCCCCGTCCCCTCACCCCGTCCCCACTCCCCGTCCCCACTCCCCGTCCCCACTCCCCGTCCCCACTCCCCGTCCCCACACCCCGTCCCCACTCCCCGTCCCCTCACCCCGTCCCCACTCCCCGTCCCCACTCCCCGTCCCCACTCCCCGTCCCCACTCCCCGTCCCCACTCCCCGTCCCCACTCCCCGTCCCCACTCCCCGTGTTCACTCCCCGTATCCACTCCCCGTCCCCACTCCCCGTCCCCACTCCCCGTCCCCACTCCCCGTCCCCACTCCCCGTCCCCACTCCCCGTCCCCACTCCGTGTCCCCACTCCCCGTCCCCACTCCGTGTCCCCACTCCGTGTCCCCACTCCGTGTCCCCACTCCCCGTCCCCACTCCCCGTCCCCACTCCCCGTCCCCACTCCCCGTCCCCACTCCCCGTCCCCACTCCCCGTCCCCACTCCGTGTCCCCACTCCGTGTCCCCACTCCGTGTCCCCACTCCGTGTCCCCACTCCGTGTCCCCACTGCCCGTCCCCTCTCCCCGTCCCCTCACCCCGTCCCCACTCCCCGTCCCCACTCCCCGTCCCCACTCCCCCGTCCCCACTCCCCGTCCCCACTCCCCGTCCCCACTCCCCGTCAACACTCCCCGTCCCCACTCCCCGTCAACACTCCCCGTCCCCACTCCCCGTCCCAACTCAATGTAGCCACTCCCCGTCCCCACTCCCCGTCCCCACTCCCCGTCCCCACTCCCCGTCCCCACTCCGTGTCCCCCACTCCGTGTCCCCACTCCGTGTCCCCACTCCGTGTCCCCACTGCCCGTCCCCACTGCCCGTCCCCTCTCCCCGTCCCCTCACCCCGTCCCCTCTCCCCGTCCCCTCACCCCGTCCCCACTCCCCGTCCCCACTCCCCGTCCCCACTCCCCGTCCCCACTCCCCGTCCCCACTCCCCGTCCCCACTCCCCGTCAACACTCCCCGTCCCCACTCCCCGTCCCAACTCAATGTAGCCACTCCCCGTCCCCACTCCCCGTCCCCACTCCCCGTCCCCACTCCCCGTCCCCACTCCCCGTCCCCACTCCCCGTCCCCACTCTCCGTCCCCACTCACGTTCCCCACTCCCCGTACCCACTCAATGTAGCCACTGCCCGTCCCCACTGCCCGTCACCGCTCCTCGTTCCCACTCCCCGTCCCCGCTCCCCGTCCCCGCTCCCCATCCCCGTCCCCGCTCCCCGTCCCCGCTCCCCGTCCCCGCTCCCCGTCCCCGCACACCGTCCCCTCACACCGTCCCCACTCAGGTTCCCCACTCCCCGTGCCCACTCAATGTAGCCACTGCCCGTCCCCACTGCCCGTCCCCACTCCTCGATCCCGCTCCCCGTCCCCGCTCCCCGTCCCCGCTCACCGTCCCCACTCCCCGTCCCCACTCCCCGTCCCCACTCCCCGTCCCCACTCCCCGTCCCCACTCACCGTCCCCACTCACCGTCCCCACTCACCGTCCCCACTCTCCGTCCCCTCTCCCCATCCCCAGTCCCCGTCCCCACTCCCCGTCCCCACTCCCCGTCCCCACTCCCCGTCCCCACTCCCCGTCCCCACTCCCCGTCCCCACTCCCCGTCCCCACTCCCCGTATCCACTCCCCGTATCCACTCCCCGTATCCACTTCCCGTCCCCACTCCCCGTCCCCACTGCCCGTATCCACTCCCCGTCCCCACTCCCCGTCCCCACTCCCCGTCCCCACTCCCCGTCCCCACTCTCAGTCCCCACTCTCAGTCCCCACTCTCCGTCCCCACTCACGGTCCCCACTCACGGTCCCCACTCAATTTAGCCACTGCCCGTCCCCACTCCTCGTTCCCGCCTCCCGTCCCCGCCCCGTCCCCTCTGACCGTCCACTCTCCCCGCCCCCACTCCCCGTCCCCACTCCCCGTCCCCACTCCCCGTCCCCACTCACCGTCGCCACTAACCGTCCCAACTCCCCGCCCCCACTCACCGTCACCACTCCCCGCCCCCACTACCCGCCCCCACTAACCGTCCCAACTCCCCGTCCCCCTCTAACCGTCCCCACTCCCCGTCCCCACTCCCCGTCCCCACTCCCCGTCCCCACTCCCGGTCCCCACTCCCCGTCCCCACTCCCCGTCCCCACGCCCCGTCCCCACGCCCCGTCCCCACGCCCCGTCCCCACGCCCCGTCCCCACGCCCCCTCCCCACTCCCCCTCCCCACTCCCCCTCCCCACTCCCCCTCCCCACTCCCCCTCCCCACTCCCCCTCTCCACTCCCCCTCTCCACTCCCCCTCCCCACTCAATGTAGCCACTCCCGTCCCCACTCCCCGTCCCCACTCTCCGTCCCCACTCCCCGTCCCCACTCCCAGTCCCCACTCCCCGTCCACACTCCCCGTCCCCACTCATGTTCCCCACTCATGTTCCCCACTCTCTGTCCCCTCTCACCGTCCCCACTCTCTGTCCCCACTCTCTGTCCCCTCTCCCCGTCCCCACTCCCCGTCCCCACTCCCCGTCCCCACTCCCCGTCCCCACTCCCCACTCCCCGTCCCCACTCCCCACTCCCCACTCCCCGTCCCCACTCCCCACTCCCCACTTCCCGTCCCCACTCCCCGTCCCCGTCCCCGCTCACCGTCCCCGCTCTCCGTCCCCATTCCCCGTCCCCACTCACCGTCCCCACTCCCCGTCCCCACTCCCCGTCCCCTCTCCCCGTCCCCTCTCCCCGTCACCTCTCCCCGTCCCCACTCCCCGTCCCCACTCCCCGTCCCCACTCCCCGTCCCCACTCCCCGTCCCCACTCCCCGTCCCCACTCCCCGTCCCCACTCCCCGTCCCCACTCCCCGTCCCCACTCCCCGTCCCCTCACCCCGTCCCCACTCCCCGTCCCCACTCCCCGTCCCCACTCCCCGTCCCCACTCCCCGTGTTCACTCCCCGTATCCACTCCCCGTATCCACTCCCCGTCCTCACTCCCCGTCCACACTCCCCGTCCCCACTCCCCGTCCCCACTCCCCGTCCCCACTCCCCGTCCCCACTCCCCGTCCCCACTCCCCGTCCCCACTCCCCGTCCCCACTCCCCGTCCCCACTCCCCGTCCCCACTCCGTGTCCCCACTCCGTGTCCCCACTCCGTGTCCCCACTCCGTGTCCCCACTCCGTGTCCCCACTCCGTGTCCCCACTCCGTGTCCCCACTCAGTGTCCCCACTCAGTGTCCCCACTCTCCGTCCCCACTCTCCGTCCCCACTCTCCGTCCCCACTCTCCGTCCCCACTCTCCGTCCCCACTCTCCGTCCCCACTCTCGGTCCCCACTCACCGTCCCCACTCACCGTCCCCACTCACCGTCCTCACTCCCCGTCCCCACTCAATGTAGCCACTGCCCGTCCCCACTCCTCGTTCCCACTCCTCGTTCCCGCTCCTCGTTCAAGCTCACCGTCCCCGCTCCCCGTCCCCGCTCCCCGTCCCCGCTCCCCGTCCCCGCTCCCCGTCCCCGCTCCCCGTCCCCGCTCCCCGTCCCCGCTCCCCGTCCCCGCTCCCCGTCCCCGCTCCCCGTCCCCACACTCCGTCCCCACTCACGTTCCCCACTCCCCGTTCCCACTCAATGTAGCCACTGCCCGTCCCCACTGCCCGTCCCCACTCCTCGTTCCCGCTCCCCGTCTCCGCTCCCCGTCCCCGCTCCCCGTCCCCGCTCCCCGTCCCCGCTCCCCGTCCCCGCTCCCCGTCCCCGCTCCCCGTCCCCGCTCCCGGTCCTCGCTCCCCGTCCCCGCTCCCCGTCCTCGCTCCCCGTCCTCGCCCCCCGTCCCCGCTCCCCGTCCCCGCTCCCCGTCCCCGCTCCCCGTAACCGCTCCCCGTAACCACTCCCCGTATCTACTCCCCGTATCCACTCCCCGTCCCCACTCCCCGTCCCCACTCCCCGTCCCCACTCTCCGTCCCCACTCTCGGTCCCCACTCCCCGTCCCCACTCAATGTAGCCACTGCCCGTCCCCACTACCGGTCCCCACTCCTTGTTCCCACTCCTTGTTCCCACTCCTTGTTCCCACTCACCGTCCCCACTCCCCGTCCCCACTCCCCGTCCCCACTCCCCGTCCCCACTCCCCGTCCCCACTCCCCGTCCCCACTCCCCGTCCCCACTCTCCGTCACCACTCTCCGTCCCCACTCTCCGTCCCCACTCTCCGTCCCCACTCACGGTCCCCACTCCCCGTCCCCACTCAATGTAGCTACTGCCTTTCCCCACTGCCCGTCCCCACTGCCCGTCCCCACTCCTTGTTCCCACTCCTCGTTCCCGCTCCTCGTTCCCGCTCCTCGTTCCCGCTCCTCGT
Organism: Heterodontus francisci; assembly: GCF_036365525.1. Lineage (NCBI taxonomy): Eukaryota > Metazoa > Chordata > Chondrichthyes > Heterodontiformes > Heterodontidae > Heterodontus > Heterodontus francisci. Next base: position 46,394 of record NW_027140810.1, on the reverse strand, counting down.
TCCTGCTCCTCGTTCCCGCTCACCGTCCCCGCTCACCGTCCCCGCACCCCGTCCCCGCACCCCGTCCCCGCTCCCCATCCCCGCTCCCCGTCCCCGCACCCCGTCCCCGCACCCCGTCCCTGCTCCCCGCTCCCCGTCCCCACTCCCCGTCCCCACTCCCCATCGCCACTCCCCATCGCCACTCACCGTCCCCACTCACCGTCCCCACTCACCGTCCCCACTCACCGTCGCCACTCACCGTCGCCACTCACCGTCGCCACTCACCGTCGACACTCACCGTCCCCACTCACCGTCCCCACTCACCGTCCCCACTCACCGTCCCCACTCACCGTCGCCACTCACCGTCGCCACTCACCGTCCCCACTCCCCGTCCCCACTCCCCGTCCCCACTCCCCGTCCCCACTCCCCGTCCCCACTCCCCGTCCCCACTCTCCGTCCCCACGCTCCGTCCCCACTCTCCGTCCCCACTCCCCGTCCCCACTCCCCGTCCCCACTCCCCGTCCCCACTCCCCGTCCCCACTCCCCGTCCCCACTCCCCGTCCCCTCTCCCCGTCCCCTCTCCCCGTCCCCTCTCCCCGTCCCCTCTCCCCTTCCCCACTCCCCTTCCCCACTCCCCGTCCCCACTCCCCGTATCCACTCCCCGTATCCACTCCCCATATCCACTCCCCGTCCTCACTCCCCGTCCCCACTCCCCGTATCCACTCCCCGTATCCACTCCCCGTATCCACTCCCCGTCCTCACTCCCCGTCCTCACTCCCCGTCCCCACTCCCCGTCCCCACTCCCCGTCCCCACTCCCCGTCCCCACTCCCCGTCCCCACTCCCCGTATCCACTCCCCGTATCCACTCCCCGTATCCACTCCCCGAATCCACTCCCCGTCCCCACTCCCCGTCCCCACTCCCCGTCCCCACTCCCCGTCCCCTTTCCCCGTCCCAGCTCCCGTCCCCACTCCCCGTCCCCACCTCCCGTCCCCACCTCCCGTCCCCACCTCCCGTCCCCACTCTCCGTCCCCACTCTCCGTCCCCACTCTCCGTCCCCACTCTCCGTCCCCACTCTCCGTCCGCACTCTCCGTTCGCACTCACGGTCCCCACTGCCCGTCCCCACTCCTCGTTCCCGCTCCTCGTTCCCGCTCCTCGTTCCCGCTCACCGTCCCCGGTCCCCGTCATCGCCTCCCGTCCCCGCTCCCCGTCCCCTCTCCCCGTCCCCTCTCCCCGTCCACTCTCCCCGTCCACTCTCCCAGTCCCCACTCCCCGTCCCCACTCCCCGTCCCCACTCCCCGTCCCCACTCACAGTCGCCACTAACCGTCCCTACTCCCCGCCCCCACTCCCCGTATCCACTCCCCGTATCCACTCCCCGTCCTCACTCCCCGTCCCCACTCCCTGTATCCACTCCCCGTATCCACTCCCCGTATCCACTCCCCGTCCTCACTCCCCGTCCCCACTCCCCGTCCCCACTCCCCGTCCCCACTCCCCGTCCCCACTCCCCGTCCCCACTCCCCGTCCCCACTCCCCGTATCCAAACCCCGTATCCACTCCCCGAATCCACTCCCCGTCCACACTCCCCGTCCCCACTCCCCGTCCTCACTCCCCGTCCTCACTCCCCGTCCACACTCCCTGTCCCCACTCCCCGTCCCCACTCCCCGTCCCCACTCCCCGTCCCCACTCCCCGTCCCACCTCCCGTCCCCACTCCCCGTACCCACCTCCCGTCCCCACTCTCCGTCCCCACTCTCCGTCCCCACTCTCCGTCCCCACTCTCCGTCCCCACTCTCCGTCCCCACTCTCCGTTCGCACTCACGGTCCCCACTGCCCGTCCCCGCTCCTCGTTCCCGCTCACCGTCCCCGCTCCCCGTCCCCGCCTCCCGTCCCCGCTCCCCGTCCCCTCTCACCGTCCACTCTCCCCGCCCCCACTCCCCGTCCCCACTCCCCGTCCCCACTGACCGTCGCCACTAACCATCCCAACTCCCCGCCCCCACTCCCCGCCCCCACTCCCCGCCCCCACTCCCCGCCCCCACTAACCGTCCCAACTCCCCGCCCCCTCTAACCGTCCCCACTCCCCGTCCCCACTCCCCGTCCCCACGCCCAGTCCCCACCCCCATCCACACGCCCCGTCCCCACGCCCCGTCCCCACGCCCCGTCCCCACGCCCCGTCCCCGCGCCCCGTCCCCGCACCCCGTCCCCGCGCCCCGTCCCCGCGCCCCGTCCCCGCGCCCCGTCCCCTCTTGCCGTCCCCGCTCGCCGTCCCCGCTCCCCATCCGCCGTCCCCGCTCCCCGTCCCCACTCCCAGTCCGCACTCACCGTCGCCACTACCCGTCCCAACACCCCGCCCCCACTCACCGTCCCCACTCCCTGCCCCCAACCCCGCCCCCACTAACCGTCCCAACTCCCCGTCCCCACGCCCCGTCCCCACGCCCCGTCCCCACGCCCCGTCCCCACGCCCCGTCCCCACGCCCCGTCCCCACGCCCCGTCCCCACTCCCCGTCCCCACTAACCGCTCCCACTAACCGCCCCCACTAACCATCCCCACTAACCGTCCCCACACCCAATCCCCACTCCCCGACCCCACTCACTGTCCCCACTCACCGTCCCCACTCACTGTCCCCTCTCTCCGTCCCCTCTCCCCGTCCCCTCTCCCCGTCCCCACTCCCGTCCCCACTCCTCATCCCCACTCTCCGTCCCCTCTCCCCGTCCCCTCTCCCCGTCCCCTCTCCCCGTCCCCTCTCCCCGTCCCCACTCACCGTCCCCACTCACCGTCGCCACTCACCGTCCCCACTCACCGTCCCCACTCTCCGTCCCCACTCCCCGTCCCCGCGCGCCGTCCCCGCGCCCCGTCCCCGCGCTCCGTCCCCGCTCGCCGTCCCCGCTCCCCGTTCCCTCTCACCGTCCACTCTCCCCGTCCCCACTCCCCGTCCCCACTCACCATCGCCACTACCCGTCCCAACTCCCCGCCCCCACTCACCGCCCCCACTCCCCGCCCCCACTCCCCGCCCCCACTCCCCGCCCCAACTCCCCGTCCCCCTCTAACCGTCCCCACTCCCCGTCCCCACTCCCCGTCCCCACTCCCCGTCCCCACTCCCCGTCCCCGCCCCCGTCCCCACGCCCCGTCCCCACGCCCCGTCCCACGCCCCGTCCCCACGCCCCGTCCCCACGCCCCCTCCCCACGCCCCCTCCCCACGCCCCCTCCCCACGCCCCCTCCCCACTCCCCCTCCCCACTCCCCCTCCCCACTCCCCCTCCCCACTCCCCCTCCCCACTCCCACTCCCCCTCCCCACTCCCCCTCCCCACTCCCCCTCCCCACTCCCCCTCCCCACTCCCCCTCCCCACTCCCCCTCCCCACTCCCCCTCCCCACTCCCCCTCCCCACTCCCCCTCTCCACTCCCCCTCCCCACTCAATGTAGCCACTCCCGTCCCCACTCCCCGTCCCCACTCTCCGTCCCCACTCTCCGTCCCCACTCCCCGTCCCCACTCCCCGTCCCCACTCCCCGTCCCCACTCCCCGTCTACACTCCCCGTCCCCACTCATGTTCCCCACTCATGTTCCCCACTCTCTGTCCCCTCTCACCGTCCCCACTCTCTGTCCCCTCTCACCGTCCCCTCTCACCGTCCCCTCTCACCGTCCCCTCTCACCGTCCCCACTCCCCGTCCCCACTCCCCGTCCCCACTCCCCGTCCCCACTCCCCACTCCCCACTCCCCGTCCCCACTCCCCACTCCCCACTCCCCGTCCCCACTCCCCACTCCCCACTTCCCGTCCCCACTCCCCGTCCCCGTCCCCGCTCACCGTCCCCGCTCTCCGTCCCCATTCCCCGTCCCCACTCACCGTCCCCACTCCCCGTCCCCACTCCCCGTCCCTCTCCCCGTCACCTCTCCCCGTCCCCACTCCCCGTCCCACTCCCCGTCCCCACTCCCGTCCCCTCCCCGTCCCTCACCCCGTCCCCACTCCCCGTCCCCACTCCCCGTCCCCACTCCCCGTCCCCACTCCCCGTCCCCTCACCCCGTCCCCTCACCCCGTCCCCTCACCCCGTCCCCACTCCCCGTCCCCACTCCCCGTCCCCACTCCCCGTCCCCACTCCCCGTCCCCACTCCCCGTGTTCACTCCCCGTATCCACTCCCCGTATCCACTCCCCGTCCTCACTCCCCGTCCTCACTCCCCGTCCCCACTCCCCGTCCCCACTCCCCGTCCCCACTCCCCGTCCCCACTCCCCGTCCCACTCCGTGTCCCCACTCCGTGTCCCCACTCCGTGTCCCCCACTCCGTGTCCCCACTCCGTGTCCCCACTCCGTGTCCTCACTCCGTGTCCCCACTCCGTGACCCCACTCCCCGTCCCACTCCCCGTTCCCCACTCAGTGTCTCCACTCAGTGTCCCCACTCAGTGTCCCCACTCAGTGTCCCCACTCAGTGTCCCCACTCAGTGTCCCCACTCAGTGTCCCCACTCAGTGTCCCCACTCTCCGTCCCCACTCTCCGTCCCCAACAGTGTCCCCACTCTCCGTCCCCACTCTCCGTCCCCACTCTCCGTCCCCACTCTCCGTCCCCACTCTCCGTCCCACTCTCCGTCCCACTCTCCGTCCCCACTCACCGTCCTCACTCCCCGTCCCCACTCAATGTAGCCACTGCCCGTCCCCACTGCCCGTCCCCACTGCCCGTCCCCACTCCTCGTTCCCGCTCCTCGTTCAAGCTCACCGTCCCCGCTCCCCGTCCCCGCTCCCCGTCCCGCTCCCCGTCCCCGCTCCCCGTCCCCGCTCCCCGTCCCCGCTCCCCGTCCTCAGCTCCCCGTCCCCACTCAATGTAGCCACTCCCCGTCCCCACTCCCCGTCCCCACTCCCCGTCCCCACTCCCCGTCCCCTCTCCACGTCCCCTCTCCCCATCCCCTCTCCCCTTCCCCACTCCCCGTATCCACTCCCCGTATCCACTCCCCGTATCCACTCCCCGTATCCACTCCCCGTATCCACTCCCCGTCCTCACTCCCCGTCCCCACTCCCCGTATCCACTCCCCGTATCCACTCCCCGTATCCACTCCCCGTCCTCACTCCCCGTCCTCACTCCCCGTCCCCACTCCCCGTCCCCACTCCCCGTCCCCACTCCCCGTGTCCACTCCCCGTGTCCACTCCCCGTGTCCACTCCCCGTATCCACTCCCCGTATCCACTCCCGAATCCACTCCCCGTCCCCACTCCCCGTCCCCACTCCCCGTCCCCACTCCCCGTCCCCTTTTCCCCGTCCCAGCTCCCGTCCCCACTCCCCGTCCCCACCTCCCGTCCCACCTCCCGTCCCCACTCTCCGTCCCCACTCTCCGTCCCCACTCTCCGTCCCCACTCTCCGTTCGCACTCACGGTCCCCACTGCCCGTCCCCACTCCTCGTTCCCGCTCCTCGTTCCGCTCCTCGTTCCCGCTCCTCGTTCCCGCTCACCGTCCCCGGTCCCCGTCATCGCCTCCCGTCCCCGCTCCCCGTCCCCTCTCCCCGTCCCCTCTCTCCGTCCCCTCTCACCGTCCACTCTCCCCGTCCCACTCCCCGTCCCCACTCCATGTCCCCACTCACAGTCGCCACTACCGTCCCTACTCCCCGCCCCACTCCCCGTATCCACTCCCCGTCCTCACTCCCCGTCCTCACTCCCGTCCCCACTCCCCGTATCCACTCCCGAATGCACTCCCCGTCCCCACTCCCCGTCCCACTCCCCGTCCCCACTCCCGTCCTCACTCCCCGTCCTCACTCCCCGTCCACACTCCCGCCCACTCCCGTCCCCACTCCCGTCCCCACTCCCCGTCCCCACTCCCTGTACCACCTCCCGTCCCCACTCCCCGTACCCACCTCCCGTCCCCACTCTCCGTCCCCACTCTCCGTCCCCACTCTCCGTCCCCACTCTCCGTCCCCACACTCCGTTCGCACTCACGGTCCCCACTGCCCGTCCCCGCTCCTCGTTCCTGCTCCTCGTTCCCGCTCACCGTCCCCGCTCCCCGTCCCCGCCTCCCGTCCCCGCTCCCCGTCCCCTCTCACCGTCCCCACTCCCCGTCCCCACTCCCCGTCCCCACTCCCCGTCCCCACTCCCCGTCCCCACTCACCGTCGCCACTAACCATCCCAACTCCCCGCCCCCACTCACCGTCACCACTCCCCGCCCCCACTACCCGCCCCCACTAACCGTCCCAACTCCCCGCCCCCTCTAACCGTCCCCACTCCCCGTCCCCACGCCCAGTCCCCACCCCATCCACACGCCCCGTCCCCACGCCCCGTCCCCACGCCCCGTCCCCACGCCCCGTCCCCACGCCCCGTCCCCACGCCCCGTTCCCGCGCCCCGTCCCCGCGCCCCGTCCCCGCGCCCCGTCCCCGCGCCCCGTCCCCGCGCCTCGTCCCCGCGCCCCGTCCCCTCTTGCCGTCCCCGCTCGCCGTCCCCGCTCCCCGTCCCCTCTCACCGTCCACTCTCCCCGTCCCCACTCCCCGTCCCCACTCCCAGTCCGCACTCACCGTCGCCACTACCCGTCCCAACACCCCGCCCCCACTCACCGTCCCCACTCCCTGCCCCCACTCCACGCCCCCACTACCCGCCCCCACTAACCGTCCCAACTCCCCGTCCCCACTCCCCGTCCCCACTCCCGTCCCCACTCACCGCCCCCACTCACCGTCCCCACTCCCCGTCTCCACTCCCCGTCCCCACTCCCCGTCCCCACTCCCCGTCCCCACTCTCCGTCCCCACTCTCCGTCCCCACTCCCCGTCCCCTCTCCCCGTCCCCTCTCCCCGTCCCCTCTGCCCGTCCCCTTTCCCCGTCCCCTCTCCCCGTCCCCACTCACCGTCCCCACTCCCCGAATGCACTCCCCGTCCCCACTCACCGTCCCCACTCTCCGTCCCCTCTCCCCGTCCCCTCTCCCCGTCCCCTCTCCCCGTCCCCTCTCCCCGTCCCCTCTCGCCGTCCCCTCTCCCCGTCCCCACTCACCGTCCCCACTCACCGTCCCCACTCACCGTCCCCACGCCCCGTCCCCACGCCCCGTCCCCACGCCCCGTCCCCACTCGCCGTTCCCCACTCCCCGTTCCCCACTCCCCGTCCCCACTCCCCGTCCCCACGCCCCGTCCCCACCCCCCGTCCCCACGCCCCGTCCCCACTCGCCGTTCCCACTCGCCGTTCCCCACTCCCCGCCCCCACTCCCCGTCCCCACAACCCGTCCCCACAACCCGTCCCCACGCCCCGTCCCCACGCCCCGTCCCCACGCCCCGTCCCCACTCGCCGTTCCCCACTCCCCGACCCCACTCCCCGTCCCCACTCCCCGTCCCCACTCCCCGTCCCCACACCCCGTCCCCACACCCCGTCCCCACACCCCGTCCCCACACCCCGTCCCCACACCCCGTCCCCACACCCCGTCCCCACACCCCGTCCCCACTCCCCACTCCCCACTCCCCACTCCCCACTCCCCGTCCCCACTCCCCGTCCCCACTCCCCGTCCCCACTCCCCGTCCCCACTCCCCGTCCCCACTCTCCGTCCCCACTCTCCGTCCACACTCTCCGTCCCCACTCTCCGTCCCCACTCCCCGTTCCCACTCCCCGTTCCCACTCAATGTATCCACTGCCCGTCCCCACTCCCCGTCCCCACTCCCCGTCCCCACTCCCCGTCCCCACAACCCATCCCCACGCCCCGTCCCCACGCCCCGTCCCCACGCCCCGTCCCCACGCCCCGTCCCCACGCCCCGTCCCCACGCCCCGTCCCCACGCCCCGTCCCCACGCGCCGTTCCCCACTCGCCGTTCCCCACTCCCCGTCCCCACTCCCCGTCCCCACTCCCCGTCACCACACCCCGTCCCCACACCCCGTCCCCACACCCCGTCCCCACACCCCGTCCCCACACCCCGTCCCCACACCCCGTCCCCACTCCCCACTCCCCACTCCCCGTCCCCACTCCCCGTCCCCACTCCCCGTCCCCACTCCCCGTCCCCACTCAATGTAGCCACTGCCCGTCCCCACTCCCCGTCCCCACTCCCCATCCCCACTCCCCGTCCACACTCCCCGTCCACACTCCCCGTCCCCACACCCCGTCCCCACACCCCGTCCCCACACCCCGTCCCCACTCCCCACTCCCCAACCCCACTCCCCATCCCCACTCCCCACTCCTCACTCCCCACTCCCCACGCCCCGTCCCCACGCCACGTCCCCACTCCCCTTCCCCACTCCCCGTCCCCACCCCCCGTCCCCACCACCCGTCCCCACCCCCCGTCCCCACCCCCCGTCTCCACCCCCCGTCTCCACCCCCCGTCTCCACCCCCCGTCCCCACCCCCCGTCCCCACCCCCCGTCCCCACTCCCCGTCCCCACTCCTCACTCCTCACTCCCCACTCCCCACGCCACGTCCCCACGCCACGTCCCCACGCCACGTCCCCACCCCCCGTCCCCACCCCCCGTCCCCACCCCCCGTCCCCACCCCCCCGTCCCCACTCCCCGTCCCCACTCCCCGTCCCCACTCCCCGTCCCCACTCCCCGTCCCCACCCCCCGTCCCCACCCCCCGTCTCCACCCCCCGTCTCCACCCCCCGTCTCCACCCCCCGTCCCCACTCCCCGTCCCCACTCCCCGTCCCCACTCCTCGCCCCCACTCCCCGCCCCCACTCCCCGCCCCCACTCCCCGGTCCCACTCCCCGCCCCCACTCCCCGCCCCCACTCCCCGTCCCCACTCCCCGTCCCCACTCCCCGTCCACACTCTCCGTCCACACTCTCCGTCCCCACTCTCCGTCCCCACGCCCCGTCCCCACGCCCCGTCCCCACTCGCCGTCCCCACTCGCCGTCCCCACTCGCCGTCACCACTCGCCGTCCCCACGCCCCGTCCCCACGCCCCGTCCCCACACCCCGTCCCAACGCCCCGTCCCCACGCCCCATCCCCACTCGCCGTTCCCCACTCCCCGTCCCCACTCCCCGTCCCCACTCCCCTCTCCCCACACCCCTCTCCCCACTCCCCTCTCCCCACTCCCCACTCCCCTCTCCGCGTCCCCACTCCCCGTCCCCACTCCCCGTCCCCACTCCCCGTCCCCACAACCCGTCCCCACACCCCGTCCCGACACCCCGTCCCGACACCCCGTCCCCACTCCCCACTCCCCACTCCCCGTCCCCACTCCCCGTCCCCACTCCCCGTCCCCACTCCCCGTCCCCACTCCCCGTCCCCACTCCCCGTTCCCACTCAATGTAGCCACTCCCCGTCCCCACTCCCAGTCCCCCCTCCCCGTCCACTCTCCCCGTCCAAACAACCCGTCCCCACACACCGTCCCCACACCCCGTCCCCACACCCCGTCCCCACACCCCGTCCCCACTCCCCACTCCCCATCCCCACTCCCCATCCCCACTCCCCACTCCCCACTCCCCACTCCCCACTCCTCACTCCCCACTCCTCACTCCTCACTCCTCACTCCCCACTCCCCACTCCCCGTCCCCACAACCCGTCCCCACTCCCCGTCCCCACTACCCGTCCCCACACCCCGTCCCCACTCCCCACTCCCCACTCCCCGTCCCCACTCCCCGTCCCCACTCCCCGTCCCCACTCCCCGTCCCCACTCCCCGTCCCCACTCCCTGTCCCCACTCCCCGTCCCCACTCCCCGTTCCCACTCAATGTAGCCACTCCCCGTCCCCACTCCCAGTCCCCCCTCCCCGTCCACACTCCCCGTCCAAACAACCCGTCCCCACACACCGTCCCCACACCCCGTCCCCACACCCCGTCCCCACACCCCGTCCCCACACCCCGTCCCCACACCCCGTCCCCACACCCCGTCCCCACACCCCGTCCCCACACCCCGTCCCCACTCCCCATCCCCACTCCCCACTCCCCATCCCCACTCCCCACTCCCCATTCGCCACTCCCCACTCCTCACACCCCACTCCTCACTCCTCACTCCTCACTCCCCACTCCCCACGCCCCGGCCCCACGCCCCGTCCCCACGCCACGTCCCCACCCCCCGTCCCCACCCCCCGTCCCCACCCCCCCGTCCCCACTCCCCGTCCCCACTCCCCGTCCCCACTCCCCGTCCCCACTCCCCGTCCCCACTCCCCGTCCCCACTCCCCGTCCCCACTCCCCGTCCCCACCCCCCGTCCCCACCCCCCGTCCCCACCCCCCGTCTCCACCCCCCGTCCCCACTCCCCGTCCCCACTCCCCGTCCCCACTCCCCGTCCCCACTCCCCGCCCCCACTCCCCGCCCCCACTCCCCGCCCCCACTCCCCGCCCCCACTCCCCGCTCCCACTCCCCGCCCCCACTCCCCGTCCCCACTCCCCGTCCCCACTCCCCGCCCCCACTAACTGTCCCCACTAACCGTCCCCACTCCCCGTAGCCACTCACCTTCACCACTCTCCGTCCCCACTCTCCGTCCGCACTCCCCGTCCCCACTCCCCGTCCCCACTCTCCGTCCCCTCTCCCCGTCCCCACTCCCCGTCCCATCTCCCCATCCACACTCTCCGTCCCCTCTCTCCGTCCCCTCTCTCCGTCCCCTCTCCCCGTCCCCTCTCCCCGTCCCCTCTCCCCGTCCCCTCTCCCCGTCCCCACTCCCCGTCCCCACTCCCCGTCCCCTCTCCCCCTCCCCTCTCCCCCTCCCCTCTCCCCGTCCCCTCTCCCCATCCCCTCTCCCTCCCCACTCTCCCTCCCCACTCTCCCTCCCCACTCTCCCTCCCCACTCTCCCTCCCCACTCACCCTCCCCACGCACCCACCCCACTCACCCTCCCCACTCACCCTCCCCACTCCCCGTCCCCACTCCACGTCCCCACTCCCCGCCCCCACTAACCGTCCCCACTAACCATCCCCACTAACCGTCCCCACTCCCCGTCCCCTCTCCCCGTCCCCACTCCCCGTCGCACTCCCCGTCGCCACTCACCGTCCCCACTCTCCGTCCCCACTCTCCGTCCCCACTCTCCGTCCCCACTCTCCGTCCCCACTCCCCGTCCCCACTCCCCGTCCCCACACCCCGTCCCCACACCCCGCCCCCACTAACCGTCCCCACTAACCGTCCCCACTAACCGTCCCCACTCCCCGTCCCCTCTCCCCGTCCCCACTCCCCAGTGCCACTCACCGTCCCCACTCTCCGTACCCACTCTCCGTCCCCACTCTCCGTCCCCACTCTCCGTCCCCACGCCCCGTCCCCACGCCCCGTCCCCACGCCCCGTCCCCACGCCCCGTCCCCACGCCCCGTCCCCACGCCCCGTCCCCACGCCCCGTCCCCACGCCCCGTCCCCACGCCCCGTCCCCACACCCCGTCCCCACTCCCCACTCCCCACTCCCCGTCCCCACTCCCCGTCCCCACTCCCCGTCCCCGCTCAATGTAGCCACTCCTCGTCCCCACCCCCCGTCCCCACCCCCCATCTCCACCCCCCATCTCCACCCCCCGTCTCCACCCCCGTCTCCACCCCCGTCTCCACCCCCCGTCTCCACCCCCCGTCTCCACCCCCCGTCTCCACCCCCCGTCCCCACTCCCCGTCCCCACTCCCCGTCCCCACTCCCCGTCCCCACTCCCCGCCCCCACTCCCCGCCCCCACTCCCCGCCCCCACTCCCCGCCCCCACTCCCCGCCCCCACTAACCGCCCCCACTAACCGTCCCCACTAACCGTCCCCACTAACCGTCCCCACTAACCGTCCCCACTCCCCGTCCCCTCTCCCCGTCCCCTCTCCCCGTCCCCTCTCCCCGTCCCCACTCCCCGTAGCCACTCACCGTCCCCACTCTCCGTCCCCACTCTCCGTCCCCACTCTCTGTCCCCACTCTCCGTCCCCTCTCTCCGTCCCCATGCCCCGTCCCCACGCCCCGTCCCCACGCCCCGTCCCCACGCCCGTCCCCACGCCCGTCCCCACTCGCCGTCCCCACTCGCCGTCCCCACTCGCCGTCCCCACGCCCCGTCCCCACGCCCCGTCCCCACTCCCCGTCCCCACAACCCGTCCCCACTCCCCGTCCCCACAACCCGTCCCCACACCCCGTCCCCTCGCCCCATCTCCACTCGCCGTTCCCCACTCCCCGTCCCCACTCCCCGTCCCCACTCCCCTCTCCCCACACCCCTGTCCCCACTCCCCTCTCCCCACTCCCCACTCCCCACTCCCCTCTCCGCGTCCCCACTCCCCGTCCCCACTCCCCGTCCCCATTCCCCGTCCCCACGCCCCGTCCCCACGCCCCGTCCCCACGCCCCGTCCCCACGCCCCGTCCCCACGCCCCGTCCCCACACCCCGTCCCCACTCCCCACTCCCCACTCCCCGTCCCCACTCCCCGTCCCCACTCCCCGTCCCCGCTCAATGTAGCCACTCCTCGTCCCCACCCCCCGTCCCCACCCCCCATCTCCACCCCCCGTCTCCACCCCCGTCTCCACCCCCCGTCTCCACCCCCCGTCCCCACTCCCCGTCCCCACTCCCCGCCCCCACTCCCCGCCCCCACTCCCCGCCCCCACTAACCGTCCCCACTAACCGTCCCCACTAACCGTCCCCACTAACCGTCCCCACTCCCCGTCCCCTCTCCCCGTCCCCTCTCCCCGTCCCCACTCCCCGTAGCCACTCTCTGTCCCCACTCTCCGTCCCCACTCTCTGTCCCCACTCTCTGTCCCCACTCTCCGTCCCCTCTCTCCGTCCCCACGCCCCGTCCCCACGCCCCGTCCCCACGCCCCGTCCCCACGCCCCGTCCCCACGCCCCGTCCCCACGCCCCGTCCCCACGCCCCGTCCCCACTCGCCGTCCCCACTCGCCGTCCCCACTCGCCGTCCCCACTCGCCGTCCCCACTCGCCGTCCCCACTCGCCGTCCCCACTCGCCGTCCCCACTCGCCGTCCCCACGCCCCGTCCCCACGCCCCGTCCCCACTCCCCGTCCCCACAACCCGTCCCCACTCCCCGTCCCCACAACCCGTCCCCACACCCCGTCCCCTCGCCCCATCTCCACTCGCCGTTCCCCACTCCCCGTCCCCACTCCACGTCCCCACTCCCCTCTCCCCACACCCCTGTCCCCACTCCCCTCTCCCCACTCCCCACTCCCCACTCCCCACTCCCCTCTCCGCGTCCCCACTCCCCGTCCCCACTCCCCGTCCCCACTCCCCGTCCCCATTCCCCGTCCCCACTCCCCGTCCCCACAACCCGTCCCCACAACCCGTCCCCACTCCCCGTCCCCACTCCCCTTCCCCACAACCCGTCCCCACACCCCGTCCCCACACCCCGTCCCCACACCCCGTCCCCACACCCCGTCCCCACACCCCGTCCCCACTCCCCACTCCCCACTCCCCGTCCCCACTCCCCGTTCCCACTCAATGTAGCCACTCCCCGTCCCCACTAACCGTCCCCACTAACCGTCCCCACTAACCGTCCCCACTAACCGTCCCCACTCCCCGTCCCCTCTCCCCGTCCCCTCTCCCCGTCCCCTCTCCCCGTCCCCACTCCCCGTAGCCACTCACCGTCCCCACTCTCCGTCCCCACTCTCCGTCCCCACTCTCTGTCCCCACTCTCCGTCCCCTCTCTCCGTCCCCACGCCCCGTCCCCACGCCCCGTCCCCACGCCCCGTCCCCATGCCCCGTCCCCACGCCCCGTCCCCACGCCCCGTCCCCACTCGCCGTCCCCACTCGCCGTCCCCACTCGCCGTCCCCACTCGCCGTCCCCACTCGCCGTCCCCACGCCCCGTCCCCACGCCCCGTCCCCACACCCCGTCCCCACAACCCGTCCCCACAACCCGTCCCCACTCCCCGTCCCCACTCCCCGTCCCCACAACCCGTCCCCACACCCCGTCCCCACACCCCGTCCCCACACCCCGTCCCCACACCCCGTCCCCACACCCCGTCCCCACACCCCGTCCCCACTCCCCACTCCCCACTCCCCGTCCCCACTCCCCGTTCCCACTCAATGTAGCCACTCCCCGTCCCCACTAACCGTCCCCACTAACCGTCCCCACTCCCCGTCCCCTCTCCCCGTCCCCCCTCCCCGTCCCCCCTCCCCGTCGCCACTCACCGTCCCCACTCTCCGTCCCCACTCTCCGTCCCCACTCTCCGTACCCACTCTCCGTCCCCACTCTCCGTCCCCACGCCCCGTCCCCACGCCCCGTCCCCACGCCCCGTCCCCACGCCCCGTCCCCACGCGCCGTCCCCACGCGCCGTCCCCACTCGCCATCCCCATGCCCCGTCCCCACACCCCGTCCCCACTCCCCACTCCCAACTCCCCGTCCCCACTCCCCATCCCCACTCAATGTAGCCACTCCCCGTCCCCACTCCACGTCCCCACTCCCCGTCCACACTCCCCGTCCCCACACCCCGTCCCCACACCCCGTCCCCACACCCCGTCCCCACACCCCGTCCCCACACCCCGTCCCCACTCCCCACTCCCCATCCCCACTCCCCATCCCCACTCCCCACTCCTCACTCCCCACTCCCCACTCCCCACTCCCCACTCCCCGCCCCCACTAACCGTCCCCACTAACCGTCCCCACTAACCGTCCCCACTCCCCGTCCCCACTCCCCGTAGCCACTCACCGTCCCCACTCTCCGTCCCCACTCTCCGTCCCCACTCTCCGTCCCCACTCCCCGTCCACACTCCCCGTCACCACTCTCCGTCCCCACTCTCCGTCCCCACTCTCCGTCCCACTCCCCGTCCCCACTCCCCGTCCCCACTCCCCGTCCCCACTCCCAGTCCCCCGTCCCCACTACCCCATCCCCGCTCCCCGTCCCGCTCCCCGTCCCCGCTCCCCGTCCACACTCTCCTTCCCCTCTCTCCTTCCCTCTCTCCGTCCCCTCTCTCCGTCCCCTCTCCCCGTCCCCTCTCCCCGTCCCCTCTCCCTGTCCCCTCTCCCCGTCCCCACTCCCCGTCCCCTCTCCCCCTCCCCTCTCCCCTCCCCTCTCCCCTCCACTCTACCCTCCCCCTCCCCTCTCCCCCTCCCCTCTCCCCCTCCCCTCTCCCCCTCCCCTCTCCCCCTCCCCTCTCCCCGTCCCCTCTCCCCGTCCCCTCTCCCCGTCCCCTCTCCCCGTCCCCTCTCTCCCCGTCCCCTCTCCCCGTCCCCTCTCCCCTCCCCACTCCCCGTCCCTCTCCCCCTCCCCTCTCCCCTCCCCTCTCCCCCTCCCCTCTCCCCCTCCCCTCTCCCCGTCCCCTCTCCCCGTCCCCTCTACCCGTCCCCTCTCCCGTCCCCTCTCCCCGTCCCCTCTCCCCGTCCCCACTAACCGTCCCCACTAACCGTCCCCACTCCCCGTCCACACTCCCCGTCACCACTCTCCGTCCGCACTCTCCGTCCCCACTCCCCGTCCCCACTCCCCGTCCCCACTCCCAGTCCCCCGTCCCCGCTCCCCGTCCCCGCTCCCCGTCCCTGCTCCCCGTCCACACTCTCCTTCCCCTCTCTCCTTCCCCTCTCTCCGTCCCCTCTCCCCGTCCCCTCTCCCCGTCCCCTCTCCCCGTCCCCTCTCCCCGTCCCCTCTCCCCGTCCCCTCTCCCCGTCCCCACTCCCCGTCCCCTCTCCCCCTCCCCTCTCCCCCTCCCCTCTCCCCCTCCACTCTACCCTCCCCCTCCCCTCTCCCCCTCCCCTCTCCCCCTCCCCTCTCCCCCTCCCCTCTCCCCCTCCCCTCTCCCCCTCCCCTCTCCCCGTCCCCTCTCCCCGTCCCCTCTCCCCGTCCCCTCTCCCCGTCCCCTCTCCCACCCCACTCTCCCTCCCCACTCACCCTCCCCACTCACCCTCCCCACTCACCCTCCCCACTCACCCTCCCCACTCACCCTCCCCACTCACCCTCCCCCACTCACCCACCCCACTCACCCTCCCCACTCACCCTCCCCACTCACCCTCCCCACTCACCCTCCCCACTCACCCTCCCCACTCACCCTCCCCACTCAATGTAGCCACTGCCCGTCCCCACTGCCCGTCCCCACTGCCCGTCCCCATTCCTTGTCCCCACTCTCCGTCCCCTCTCACCGTCCCCTCTCACCGTCCCAACTCTCCGTCCCAACTCTCCGTCCCCACTCTCCGTCCCCACTCTCCGTCCCCACTCTCCGTCCCCACTCTCCGTCCCCACTCCCCGTCCCCACTCCCCGTCCCCACTCCCCGTCCCCACTCCCCGTCCTCACTCCCCGTCCCCACTCTCCCTCCCCACTCTCCGTCCCCACTCTCCGTCCCCACTCCCCGTCCCCACTCCCCGTCCCCACTCCCCGTCCCCACTCCCCGCCACCACTCCCCGCCCCCACTCCCCACTCCAACTCCCCGTCCCCACTCCCCGTCCCCACTCCCCGTCCCCACTCCCCGTCCCCACTCCCCGTCCCCACTCCCCGTCCCCACTCCCCGTCCCCACTCCCCCTCCCCACTCTCCCTCCCCACTCTCCCTCCCCACTCTCCCTCCCCACTCTCCCTCCCCACTCTCCCTCCCCACTGCCCGTCCCCAATCCTCGTCCCCGCTCCCTGTCCCCGCTCCCCGTCCCCTCTCCCCGTCCCCTCTCACGTCCCCTGTCCCCGTCCCCTGTCCCCGTCCCCTGTCCCCGTCCCCTGTCCCCGTCCCCTCTCCCCGTCCCCTCTCCCCGTCCCCACTCGCCCTCCCCACTCGCCCTCCCCACTCGCCCTCCCCACTCAGCGTCCCCAACCCCCGTCCCCACCCCCCGTCCCCACCCCCCGTCCCCACGCCCCGTCCCGACACGCCGTCCCCACGCCCCGTCCCCACGCCCCGTCCCCACGCCCCGTCCCCACGCCCCATCCCCACTCGCCGTCCCCACGCCCCGTCCCCACGCCCCGTCCCCACGCCCCGTCCCCACGCCCCGTCCCCACGCCCCGTACCCACGCCCCGTCCCCACTCGCCGTTCCCCACTCGCCGTTCCCCACTCGCCCTCCCCACTCGCCCTCCCCACTCGCCCTCCCCAATCGCCCTCCCCAATCGCCGTCCCCACTTGCCGTTCCCCACTCGCCGTTCCCCACTCGCCCTACCCACTCGCCCTCCCCACGCACCGTCCCCACCCCCTGTCCCCACTCCCAGTCCCCACTCCCCGTCCCCACTCCCCGTCCCCACTCCCCGTCCCCACTCCCCGTCCCCACTCCCCGTCCTCACTCCCCGTCCCCACTCCCCTTCCCCTCTCCCCGTCCTCACTCCCCGTCCTCACTCCCCGTCCTCACTCCCCGTCCTCACTCCCCGTCCTCACTCCCCGTCCCCACTCCCCGTCCCCACTCCCCGTCCCCACTCCCCGTCCCCACTCCCCGTCCCCACTCCCCGTCCCCACTCTCCCTCCCCACTCTCCCTCCCCACTCTCCCTCCCCACTCTCCCTCCCCACTCTCCCTCCCCACTCTCCGTCCCCACTCCCCGTCCCCACTCCCCGTCCCCACTCCCCGCCACCACTCCCCGCCCCCACTCCCCGCTCCAACTCCCCGTCCCCACTCCCCGTCCCCACTCCCCGTCCCCACTCCCCGTCCCCACTCCCCCTCCCCACTCCCCCTCCCCACTCTCCGTCCCCGCTCCCCGTCCACACTCTCCTTCCCCTCTCCCCGTCCCCTCTCCCCGTCCCCTGTCCCCATCCCCTGTCCCCGTCCCCTGTCCCCGTCCCCTGTCCCCGTCCCCACTCGCCCTCCCCACTCGCCCTCCCCACTCGCCCTCCCCACTCGCCCTCACCTCTAGCCCTCCCCACTCAGCGTCCCCACCCCACGTCCCCACCCCCCGTCCCCACGCCCCGTCCCCACGCCCCGTCCCCACGCCCCGTACCCACGCCCCGTCCCCACGCCCCGTCCCCACGCCCCGTCCCCAATCGCCGTCCCCAATCGCCGTCCCCACTCGCCGTTCCCCACTCGCCGTTCCCCACTCGCCCTCCCCACTCGCCCTCCCCACTCGCCCTCCCCACTCGCCCTCCCCAATCGCCGTCCCCACTCGCCGTTCCCCACTCGCCGTTCCCCACTCGCCCTCCCCACTCGCCCTCCCCACGCGCCGTCCCCACCCCCTGTCCCCACCCCCTGTCCCCACCCCCTGTCCCCACCGCCCGTCCCCACGCCCCGTCCCCACGCCCCGTCCCCACGCCCCGTCCCCACGCCCCGTCCCCACGCCCCGTCCCCACGCCCCGTCCCCACGCCCCGTCCCCACGCCCCGTCCCACGCGCCGTCCCCTCTCGCCGTCCCCACGCGCCGTTTTCCACTCCCCGTCCCCACTCCCCGTCCCCACTCCCCGTCCCCACTCCCCGTCCCCACTCCCCGTCCCCACTCCCCGTCCCCACGCCCCGTCCCCACGCCCCGTCCCCACGCCCCGTCCCCACGCCCCGTCCCCACGCCCCGTCCCCACGCCCCGTCCCCACTCGCCGTCCCCACTCGCCGTCCCCACGCCCCGTCCCCACGCCCCGTCCCCACGCCCCGTCCCCACTCCCCTGTCCCCACTCCCCATTCCCCACTCCCCAGTCCCCACTCCCCAGTCCCCAGTCCCCACTCCCCAGTCCCCACTCCCCAGTCCCCACTCCCCAGTCCCCACTCCCCAGTCCCCCCTCCCCAGTCCCCCCTCCCCACTCCCCCCTCCCCACTCCCCCCTCCCCACTCCCCCCTCCCCACTCCCCGCCCCCACTCACCGTCCCCACTCTCCGTCCCCACTCTCCGTCCCCACTCCCCGTCCCCACTCCCCGTCCTCACTCCCCGTCCCCACTCCCCGTCCCCACACCCCGTCCCCTCTCTCCGTCCCCTCTCTCCGTCCCCTCTCTCCGTCCCCTCTCCCCGTCCCCTCTCCCCCTCCCCTCTCCCCGTCCCCTCTCCCCCTCCCCCCTCCCCTCTCCCTCTCCCCTCTCCCCCTCCCCACTCACCCTCCCCACTCACCCTCCCCACTCACGCTCGCCACTCACCCTCGCCACTCACCCTCGCCACTCACCCTCCCCACTCACCCTCCCCACTCACCCTCCCCACTCACCCTCCCCACTCAATGTAGCCACTCCCCGTCCCCACTCCTCGTCCCCACTCCTCGTCCCCACTCCTCGTCCCCACTCCTCGTCCCCACTCCTCGTCCCCACTCCTCGACCCCACTCCTCGTTCCCACTCATCGTTCCCACTCACCGTCCCCACTCACCGTCCCCTCTCACCGTCCCCTCTCACCGTCCCCACTCTCCGTCCCCACTGTCCGTCCCCACTCTCCGTCCCCACTCCCCGTCCCCACTCCCCGTCCCCACTCCCCGTCCCCACTCCCCGTCCCCTCTCACCGTCCCCAATCTCCGTCCCCACTCTCCGTCCCCACTCTCCGTCCCCACTCTCCGTCCCCACTCTCCGTCCCCACTCTCCGTCCCCTCTCCCCGTCCCCTCTCCCCGTCCCCTCTCCCCGTCCCCACTCACCGTCCCCTCTCACCGTCCCCACTCTCCGTCCCCACTCTCCGTCCCCACTCTCCGTCCCCACTCTCCGTCCCCACTCTCCGTCCCCACTCTCCGTCCCCACTCACCGTCCCCACTCTCCGTCCCCACTCTCCGTCCCCACTCTCCGTCCCCACTCTCCGTCCCCACTCTCCGTCCCCACTCTCCGTCCCCACTCTCCGTCCCCACTCCCCGTCCCCTCTCCCCGTCCCCTCTCCCCGTCCCCTCTCACCGTCCCCTCTCACCGTCCCCTCTCACCGTCCCCACTCTCCGTCCCCACTCTCCGTCCCCACTCTCCGTCCTCACTCTCCGTCCCCACTCACCGTCCCCACTCTCCGTCCCCACTCACCGTCCCCTCTCACCGTCCCCTCTCACCGTCCCCACTCTCCGTCCCCACTGTCCGTCCCCACTCTCCGTCCCCACTCCCCGTCCCCTCTCACCGTCCCCTCTCACCGTCCCCTCTCACCGTCCCCACTCTCCGTCCCCACTCTCCGTCCCCACTCTCCGTCCCCACTCTCCGTCCCCACTCACCGTCCCCACTCTCCGTCCCCACTCTCCGTCCCCACTCTCCGTCCCCACTCTCCGTCCCCACTCTCCGTCCCCACTCCCCGTCCCCTCTCCCCGTCCCCTCTCCCCGTCCCCTCTCACCGTCCCCTCTCACCGTCCCCTCTCACCGTCCCCTCTCACCGTCCCCACTCTCCGTCCCCACTCTCCGTCCCCACTCTCCGTCCCCACTCTCCGTCCTCACTCTCCGTCCCCACTCACCGTCCCCACTCTCCGTCCCCACTCTCCGTCCCCACTCTCCGTCCCCACTCTCCGTCCCCACTCTCCGTCCCCACTCTCCGTCCCCACTCTCCGTCCCCACTCTCCGTCCCCACTCCCCGTCCCCTCTCCCCGTCCCCTCTCCCCGTCCCCTCTCACCGTCCCCTCTCACCGTCCCCTCTCACCGTCCCCTCTCACCGTCCCCACTCTCCGTCCCCACTCTCCGTCCCCACTCTCCGTCCCCACTCTCCGTCCTCACTCTCCGTCCCCACTCACCGTCCCCACTCTCCGTCCCCACTCTCCGTCCCCACTCTCCGTCCCCACTCTCCGTCCCCACTCTCCGTCCCCACTCACGGTCCCCACTCTCCGTCCCCACTCAATGTAGCCACTGCCCGTCCCCACTGCCCGTCCCCGCACCCCGTCCCCGCACCCCGTCCCCGCACCCCGTCTCCGCACCCCCGTCCCCGCACCCCGTCTCCGCTCCCCGTCCCCGCTCCCCGCTCCCCGTTGCCGCTCCCCGTTGCCGCTCCCCGTCGCCGCTCCCCGTCGACGCTCCCCGTCCCCGCTCCCCGTCCCCGCTCCCCGTCCCCCGCTCCCCGTCCCCCGCTCCCCGTCCCCCGCTCCCCGTCCCCCGCTCCCCGTCCCCCGTCCCCGCACCCCGTCCGCGCTCCCCGTCCCCGCTCCCCGTCCCCACTCTCATGTCCCCACTTCCCGTCCCCACTCAATGTAGCCACTCCCCGTCCCCACTCCCCGTCCCCACTCCCCGTCCCCACTCACCGTCCCCACTCTCCGTCCCCTCTCACGGTCCCCACTCCCCGTCCCCACTCCCCGTCGCCACTTCCCACTCCCCGTCGCCACTCCCCACTCCCCGTCCACACTCCCCACTCCCCGTCCCCACTCCCCGTCCCCATTCCCCACTCCCCGTCCCCACTCCCCGTCCCCACTCCACACTCCCCGTCCCCACTCCCCGTCCCCACTCCCCGTCCCCACTCCCCGTCCCCACTCCCCGTCCCCACACCCCGTCCCCACACCCCGTCCCCACACCCCGTCCCCACTCCCCGTCCCCACTCCCCGTCCCCACTCCCCGTCCCCACTCCCCGTTCCCACTCAATGTAGCCACTCCCCGTCCCCACTCCCAGTCCCCCCTCCCCGTCCACACTCCCCGTCCAAACAACCCGTCCCCACACACCGTCCCCACACACCGTCCCCACACCCCGTCCCCACACCCCGTCCCCACACCCCGTACCCACTCCCCACTCCCCATCCCCACTCCCCATCCCCACTCCCCACTCCCCACTCCTCACTCCTCACTCCCCACTCCCCGTCCCCACTCCCCGTCCCCACGCCCCGTCCCCACGCCCCGTCCCCACGCCACGTCCCCACCCCCCGTCCCCACCCCCCGTCCCCACCCCCCGTCCCCACCCCCCGTCCCCACCACCCGTCCCCACCCCCCGTCCCCACCCCCCGTCCCCACCCCCCGTCCCCACCCCCCGTCCCCACTCCCCGTCCCCACTCCCCGTCCCCACTCCCCGTCCCCACCCCCCGTCCCCACTCCCCGTCCCCACTCCCCGCCCCCACTCCCCGCCCCCACTCCCCGCCCCCACTCCCCGCCCCCACTCCCCGCCCCCACTCCCCGCCCCCACTCCCCGTCCCCTCTCCCCGTCCCCACTCCCCGCCCCCACTAACCCTCCCCACTCTCCGTCCCCACTCCCCGTCCCCACTCCCCGTCCCCACTCTCCGTCCCCACTCCCCGTCCCCACTCCCCGTCCCCACTCCCCGTCCCATCTCCCCATCCACACTCTCCGTCCCCTCTCTCCGTCCCCTCTCCCCGTCCCCTCTCCCCGTCCCCTCTCCCCGTCCCCACTCCCCGTCCCGTCTCCCCGTCCCCTCTCCCCGTCCCCTCTCCCCGTCCCCACTCCCCGTCCCCACTCCCCGTCCCCACTCCCCGTCCCCTCTCCCCCTCCCCTCTCCCCCTCCCCTCTCCCCCTCCCCTCTCCCCGTCCCCTCTCCCCGTCCCCTCTCCCTCCCCACTCTCCCTCCCCACTCTCCCTCCCCACTCTCCCTCCCCACTCTCCCTCCCCACTCACCCTCCCCACTCACCCTCCCCACTCTCCCTCCCCACTCTCCCTCCCCACTCTCCCTCCCCACTCTCCCTCCCCACTCTCCCTCCCCACTCTCCCTCCCCACTCACCCTCCCCACTCTCCCTCCCCACTCACCCTCCCCACTCACCCTCCCCACTCACCCTCCCCACTCACCCTCCCCACTCACCCTCCCCACACACCCTCCCCACTCACCCTCCCCACTCACCCACCCCACTCACCCTCCCCACTCACCCTCCCCACTCACCCTCCCCACTCACCCTCCCCACTCACCCTCCCCACTCACCCTCCCCACTCCCTGTCCCCACTCGCCGCCCCCACTAACCGCCCCCACTAACCGTCCCCACTAACCGTCCCCACTAACCGTCCCCTCTCCCCGTCCCCACTCCCCGTCGCCACTCACCGTCGCCACTCACCGTCCCCACTCTCCGTCCCCACTCCCCGTCCCCACTCCCCGTCCCCACTCCCCGTCCCCACTCCCCGTCCCCACTCCCCGTCCCCACTCCCCGCCCCCACTAACCGTCCCCACTAACCGTCCCCACTAACCGTCCCCACTAACCGTCCCCTCTCCCCGTCCCCACTCCCCAGTGCCACTCACCGTCCCCACTCTCCGTCCCCACTCTCCGTCCCCACTCTCCGTCCCCACTCTCCGTCCCCACGCCCCGTCCCCACGCCCCGTCCCCACGCCCCGTCCCCACGCCCCGTCCCCACGCCCCGTCCCCACGCCCCGTCCCCACGCCCCGTCCCCACTCCCCGTCCCCACGCCCCGTCCCCACGCCCCGTCCCCACACCCCGTCCCCACTCCCCACTCCCCACTCCCCACTCAATGTAGCCACTCCCCGTCCCCACCCCCCGTCCCCACCCCCCGTCTCCACCCCCCGTCTCCACCCCCCGTCTCCACCCCCCGTCTCCACCCACCGTCCCCACTCCCCGTCCCCACTCCCCGCCCCCACTCCCCGCCCCCACTCCCCGCCCCCACTAACCGTCCCCACTAACCGTCCCCACTCCCCGTCCCCACTCCCCGTCCCCACTCCCCGTCCCCTCTCCCCGTCCCCACTCCCCGTAGCCACTCACCGTCCCCACTCTCCGTCCCCACTCTCCGTCCACACTCTCCGTCCCCACTCTCCGTCCCCACTCTCCGTCCCCTCTCTGCGTCCCCACGCCCCGTCCCCACGCCCCGTCCCCACGCCCCGTCCCCACTCGCCGTCCCCACTCGCCGTCCCCACGCCCCGTCCCCGCGCCCCGTCCCCACTCCCCGTCCCCACAACCCGTCCCCACACCCCGTCCCCACTCGCCGTTCCCCACACCCCTGTCCCCACTCCCCTCTCCCCACTCCCCACTCCCCACTCCCCTCTCCCCTCTCCGCGTCCCCACTCCCCGTCCCCACAACCCGTCCCCACTCCCCATCCCCACAACCCGTCCCCACACCCCGTCCCCACACCCCGTCCCCACACCCCATCCCCACACCCCGTCCCCACTCCCCACTCCCCGTCCCCACTCCCCGTCCCCACTCCCCGTTCCCACTCAATGTAGCCACTCCCCGTCCCCACTCCCCGTCCCCACTCCCCGTCCACACTCCCCGTCCCAACAACCCGTCCCCACGCCCCGTCCCCACACCCCGTCCCCACACCCCGTCCCCACATCCCACTCCCCACTCCCCACTCCCCACTCCCCACTCCTCACTCCTCTCTCCCCACTCCCCACTCCCCGTCCCCACGCCACGTCCCCACGCCACGTCCCCACCCCCCGTCCCCACCCCCCGTCCCCACCCCCCGTCCCCTCTAACCGTCCCCTCTAACCGTCCCCTCTAACCGTCCCCACTCCCCGTCCCCACTCCCCGTCCCCACTCCCCACTCCCCACTCCCCGTCCCCACGCCCCGTCCCCACGCCACGTCCACACCCCCCGTCCCCACCCCCCGTCCCCACCCCCCGTCCCCTCTAACCGTCCCCTCTAACCGTCCCCACTCCCCGTCCCCACTCCCCGTCCCCACTCCCCGCCACCACTCCCCGCTCCAACTCCCCGTCCACACTCCCCGTCCCAACAACCCGTCCCCACACCCCGTCCCCACACCCCGTCCCCACACCCCGTCCCCACACCCCACTCCCCACTCCCCACTCCCCACTCCCCACTCCCCACTCCTCACTCCTCTCTCCCCACTCCCCACGCCACGTCCCCACGCCACGTCCCCACCCCCCGTCCCCACCCCCCGTCCCCTCTAACCGTCCCCTCTAACCGTCCCCTCTAACCGTCCCCACTCCCCGTCCCCACTCCCCACTCCCCACTCCCCGTCCCCACGCCCCGTCCCCACGCCACGTCCACACCCCCCGTCCCCACCCCCCGTCCCCACCCCCCGTCCCCACCCCCCGTCCCCTCTAACCGTCCCCTCTAACCGTCCCCTCTAACCGTCCCCACTCCCCGTCCCCACTCCCCACTCCCCACTCCCCGTCCCCACGCCCCGTCCCCACGCCCCGTCCCCACGCCACGTCCACACCCCCCGTCCCCACCCCCCGTCCCCACCCCCCGTCCCCACCCCCCGTCCCCTCTCCCCGTCCCCACTCCCCGCCCCACTCCCCGCCACCACTCCCCGCTCCAACTCCCCGTCCCCACTCCCCGTCCCCACTCCCCGTCCCCACTCCCCGCCCCCACTAACCGTCCCCACTCCCCGTCCCCACTCCCCGTCCCCACTCCCCGCCCCCACTAACCGTCCCCACTCCCCGTCCCCACTCCCCATCCCCACTCCCCGCCCCCACTAACCGTCCCCACTAACCGTCCCCACTAACCGTCCCCACTCCCCGTCCCCTCTCACCGTCCCCTCTCCCAGTCCCCACTCCCCGTCGCCACTCACCGTACCCACTCTCCGTCCCCACTCTCCGTCCCCACTCTCCGTCCCCACGCCCCGTCCCCACGCCCCGTCCCCACGCCCCGTCCCCACGCCCCGTCCCCACGCCCCGTCCCCACGCCCCGTCCCCACGCGCCGTCCCCACGCGCCGTCCCCACTCGCCATCCCCATGCCCCGTCCCCACTCCCCGTCCCCACTCAATGTAGCCACTCCCCGTCCCCACTCCCCGTCCACACTCCCCGTCCCCACACCCCGTCCCCACACCCCGTCCCCACACCCCGTCCCCACTCCCCACTCCCCATCCCCACTCCCCATCCCCACTCCCCACTCCTCACTCCCCACTCCCCACTCCCCACTCCCCGCCCCCACTAACCGTCCCCACTAACCGTCCCCACTAACCATCCCCACTCCCGGTCGCCACTCACCGTCCCCACTCTCCATCCCCACTCTCCGTCCACACTCCCCGTCCACACACCCCATCACCACTCTCCGTCCCCACTCTCCGTCCCCACTCCCCGTCCCCACTCCCCGTCCACACTCCCAGTCCCCCGTCCCCGCTCCCCGTCCCCGCTCCCCGTCCCCGCTCCCCGTCCACACTCTCCTTCCCCTCTCTCCTTCCCCTCTCTCCGTCCCCTCTCTCCGTCCCCTCTCCCCGTCCCCTCTCCCCGTCCCCTCTCCCCGTCCCCTCTCCCCGTCCCCTCTCCCCGTCCCCACTCCCCGTCCCCACTCCCCGTCCCCACTCCCCGTCCCCTCTCCCCCTCCCCTCTCCCCCTCCCCTCTCCCCTCCACTCTCCCCCTCCACTCTCCCCCTCCCCCACCCCTCTCCCCCTCCCCTCTCCCCCTCCCCTCTCCCCGTCCCCACTCCCCGCTCCAACTCCCCGTCCCCACTCCCCGTCCCCACTCCCCGTCCCCACTCCCCGCCCCCACTAACCGTCCCCACTCCCCGTCCCCACTCCCCGTCCCCACTCCCCGTCCCCACTCCCCGTCCCCACTCCCCATCCCCACTCCCCGCCCCCACTAACCGTCCCCACTAACCGTCCCCACTCCCCGTCCCCTCTCACCGTCCCCTCTCCCCGTCCCCACTCCCCGTCGCCACTCACCGTCCCCACTCTCCGTCCCCACTCACCGTCCCCACTCTCCGTCCCCACTCTCCGTACCCACTCTCCGTCCCCACGCCCCGTCCCCACGCCCCGTCCCCACGCCCCGTCCCCACGCCCCGTCCCCACGCGCCGTCCCCACTCGCCATCCCCATGCCCCGTCCCCACACCCCGTCCCCACTCCCGACTCCCAACTCCCCGTCCCCACTCCCCGTCCCCACTCAATGTAGCCACTCCCCGTCCACACTCCCCGTCCCCACACCCCGTCCCCACACCCCGTCCCCACACCCCGTCCCCACTCCCCACTCCCCATCCCCACTCCCCATCCCCACTCCCCACTCCTCACTCCCCACTCCCCACTCCCCACTCCCCGCCCCCACTAACCGTCCCCACTAACCGTCCCCACTCCCCGTCCCCACTCCCCGTCCCCACTCCCCGTAGCCACTCACCGTCCCCACTCTCCGTCCCCACTCCCCGTCCACACTCCCCGTCCACACTCCCCGTCACCACTCTCCGTCCCCACTCTCCGTCCCCACTCTCCGTCCCCACTCTCCGTCCCCACTCCCCGTCCCCACTCCCCGTCCCCACTCCCAGTCCCCCGTCCCCACTCCCCGTCCCCGCTCCCCGTCCCCGCTCCCCGTCCCCGCTCCCCGTCCACACTCTCCTTCCCCTCTCTCCTTCCCCTCTC
Organism: Heterodontus francisci; assembly: GCF_036365525.1. Lineage (NCBI taxonomy): Eukaryota > Metazoa > Chordata > Chondrichthyes > Heterodontiformes > Heterodontidae > Heterodontus > Heterodontus francisci. The sequence goes on along the minus strand of NW_027140810.1, from coordinate 19,694 downwards.
TCCGTCCCCTCTCTCCGTCCCCTCTCTCCGTCCCCTCTCCCCGTCCCCTCTCCCCAACCCCTCTCCCCGTCCCCTCTCCCCGTCCCCACTCCCCGTCCCCACTCCCCGTCCCCTCTCCCCCTCCCCTCTCCCCCTCCACTCTCCCCCTCCCCTCTCCCCCTCCCCTCTCCCCCTCCCCTCTCCCCCTCCCCTCTCCCCTTCCCCTCTCCCCGTCCCCTCTACCCGTCCCCTCTCCCCGTCCCCTCTCCCCGTCCCCTCTCCCTCCCCACTCTCCCTCCCCACTCACCCTCCCCACTCACCCTCCCCACTCACCCTCCCCACTCACCCTCCCCACTCACCCTCCCCACTCACCCTCCCCACTCACCCTCCCCACTCACCCACCCCACTCACCCTCCCCACTCACCCTCCCCACTCACCCTCCCCACTCACCCTCCCCACTCACCCTCCCCACTCACCCTCCCCACTCACCCTCCCCACTCAATGTAGCCACTGCCCGTCCCCACTGCCCGTCCCCACTGCCCGTCCCCACTCCTCGTCCCCACTCTCCGTCCCCTCTCACCGTCCCCTCTCACCGTCCCAACTCTCCGTCCCAACTCTCCGTCCCAACTCTCCGTCCCAACTCTCCGTCCCCACTCTCCGTCCCCACTCTCCGTCCCCACTCTCCGTCCCCACTCCCCGTCCACACTCCCCGTCCCCACTCCCCGTCCCCACTCCCCGTCCCCACTCCCCTTCCCCTCTCCCCGTCCTCACTCCCCGTCCTCACTCCCCATCCACACTCCCCGTCCCCACTCCCCGTCCCCACTCCACGTCCCCACTCCCCGTCCCCACTCGCCGTCCCCACTCTCCCTCCCCACTCTCCCTCCCCACTCTCCCTCCCCACTCTCCCTCCCCACTCTCCCTCCCCACTCTCCGTCCCCACTCCCCGTCCCCACTCCCCGTCCCCACTCCACGTCCCCACTCCCCGCCACCATTCCCCGCCCCCACTCCCCGCTCCAACTCTCCGTCCCCACTCTCCGTCCCCACTCTCCGTCCCACTCTCCGTCCCCACGCCCCGTCCCCACGCCCCGTCCCCACGCCCCGTCCCCACGCCCCGTCCCCACGCCCCGTCCCCACGCCCCGTCCCCACGCAATATCCCCATGCCCCGTCCCCACACCCCGTCCCCACTCCCCACTCCCAACTCCCCGTCCCCACTCCCCGTCCCCACTCAATGTAGCCACTCCCCGTCCCACTCCACGTCCCCACTCCCCGTCCACACTCCCCATCCCCACACCCCGTCCCACACCCCGTCCCCACACCCCGTCCCCACTCCCCACTCCCCATCCCACTCCCCATCCCCACTCCCCACTCCTCACTCCCCACTCCCCACTCCCCACTCCCCGCCCCCACTAACCGTCCCCACTAACCGTCCCCACTAACCGTCCCCACTAACCGTCCCCACTCCCCGTCCCCACTCCCCGTAGCCACTCACCGTCCCCACTCTCCGTCCCCACTCTCCGTCCACACTCCCCGTCCACACTCCCCGTCACCACTCTCCGTCCCCACTCTCCGTCCCCACTCTCCGTCCCCACTCCCCGTCCCCACTCCCCGTCCCCACTCCCAGTCCCCCGTCCCCACCTCCCCGTCCCCGCTCCCCGTCCCCGCTCCCCCGTCCCCGCTCCCCGTCCACACTCTCCTTCCCCTCTCTCCTTCCCCTCTCTCCTTCCCCTCTCTCCGTCCCCTCTCTCCGTCCCCTCTCTCCGTCCCCTCTCCCCGTCCCCTCTCCCCAACCCCTCTCCCCGTCCCCTCTCCCCGTCCCCACTCCCCGTCCCCACTCCCCGTCCCCTCTCCCCCTCCCCTCTCCCCCTCCCCTCTCCCCCTCCACTCTCCCCCTCCACTCTCCCCCTCCCATCTCCCCCTCCCCCTCTCCCCCTCCCCTCTCCCCGTCCCCTCTACCCGTCCCCCTCTCCCCGTCCCCTCTCCCCGTCCCCTCTCCCCGTCCCCTCTCCCCGTCCCCTCTCCCTCCCCACTCTCCCTCCCCACTCACCCTCCCCACTCACCCTCCCCACTCACCCTCCCCACTCACCCTCCCCACTCACCCTCCCCACTCACCCTCCCCACTCACCCTCCCCACTCACCCTCCCCACTCACCCACCCCACTCACCCACCCCACTCACCCTCCCCACTCACCCTCCCCACTCACCCTCCCCACTCACCCTCCCCACTCACCCTCCCCACTCAATGTAGCCACTGCCCGTCCCCACTGCCCGTCCCCACTGCCCGTCCCACTGCCCGTCCCCACTGCCCGTCCCCACTCCTCGTCCCCACTCTCCGTCCCCTCTCACCGTCCCCTCTCACCGTCCCAACTCTCCGTCCCAACTCTCCGTCCCAACTCTCCGTCCCAACTCTCCGTCCCCACTCTCCGTCCCCACTCTCCGTCCCCACTCTCCGTCCCCACTCCCCGTGCACACTCCCGTCCCCACTCCCCGTCCCCACTCCCCTTCCCCTCTCCCCGTCCTCACTCCCCGTCCTCACTCCCCGTCCACACTCCCCGTCCCCACTCCCCGTCCCCACTCCCCGTCCCCACTCCCCGTCCCCACTCTCCCTCCCCACTCTCCCTCCCCACTCTCCTCCCCACTCTCCCTCCCCACTCTCCATCCCCACTCCCCCGTCCCCCACTCCCCGTCCCCACTCCCCGTCCCCACTCCCCGTCCCCACTCCCCGTCCCCACTCCCCGCCACCATTCCCCGCCCCCACTCCTAGCTCCAACTCCCCGTCCCCACTCGCCGTCCCCACTCCCCGTCCCCACTCCCCGTCCCCACTCCCCGTCCCCACTCTCCCTCCCCACTCTCCCTCCCCACTCTCCCTCCGCACTCTCCCTCCCCACTCTCCCTCCCCACTCTCCGTCCCCACTCTCCGTCCCCACTCTCCGTCCCCACTCTCCGTCCCCACTCTCCGTCCCCACTCACGGTCCCCACTCACGGTCCCCACTCAATGTAGCCACTGCCCATCCCCACTGCCCGTCCCCAATCCTCGTCCCCTCTCCCCGTCCCCTCTCCCCATCCCCTGTACCCGTCCCCTCTCCCCGTCCCCTGTCCCCGTCCCCTGTCCCCGTCCCCTGTCCCCGTCCCCTCTCCCCGTCCCCTCTCCCCGTCCCCACTCGCCCTCCCCACTCGCCCTCCCCACTCGCCCCTCCCCACTCAGCGTCCCCACCCCCCGTCCCCACCCCCCGTCCCCACGCCCCGTCCCCACGCCCCGTCCCCACGCCCCGTCCCACGCCCCGTCCCCACTCGCCGTCCCCACGCCCCGTCCCCACGCCCCGTCCCCACGCCCCGTCCCCACGCCCCGTCCCCACGCCCCGCCCCCACTAACCGCCCCCACTCCCCGTCCCCACTCCCCGTCCCCACTCCCCATCCCCACTCCCCGCCCCCACTAACCGTCCCCACTAACCGTCCCCACTCCCCGTCCCCACTCCCCGTCCCCTCTCACCGTCCCCTCTCCCAGTCCCCACTCCCCGTCGCCACTCACCGTACCCACTCTCCGTCCCCACTCTCCGTCCCCACGCCCCGTCCCCACGCCCCGTCCCCACGCCCCGTCCCCACGCCCCGTCCCCACGCGCCGTCCCCACGCGCCATCCCCACGCGCCGTCCCCACTCGCCATCCCCATGCCCCGTCCCCACACCCCGTCCCCACTCCCCACTCCCAACTCCCCGTCCCCACTCAATGTAGCCACTCCCCGTCCCCACTCCACGTCCCCACTCCCCGTCCACACTCCCCGTCCCACACCCCGTCCCCACACCCCGTCCCCACACCCCGTCCCCACACCCCGTCCCCACACCCCGTCCCCACTCCCCACTCCCCATCCCCACTCCCCATCCCCACTCCCCACTCCTCACTCCCCACTCCCCACTCCCCACTCCCCCGCCCCCACTAACCGTCCCCACTAACCGTCCCCACTAACCATCCCCACTCCCGGTCCCCACTCCCCGTAGCCACTCACCGTCCCCACTCTCCATCCCCACTCTCCGTCCACACTCCCCGTCCACACACCCCATCACCACTCTCCGTCCCCACTCTCCGTCCCCACTCCCCGTCCACACTCCCAGTCCCCCGTCCCCGCTCCCCGTCCCCGCTCCCCGTCCCCGCTCCCCGTCCACACTCTCCTTCCCCTCTCTCCGTCCCCTCTCTCCGTCCCCTCTCTCCGTCCCCCTCTCCCCGTCCCCTCTCCCCGTCCCCTCTCCCCGTCCCCTCTCCCCGTCCCTCTCCCCGTCCCCACTCCCCGTCCCCTCCCCGTCCCCTCTCCCCCTCCCCTCTCCCCCTCCCCTCTCCCCCTCCACTCTCCCCCTCCCCCTCCCCTCTCCCCCTCCCCTCTCCCGCCACCACTCCCCGCTCCAACTCCCCGCTCCAACTCCCCGTCCCCACTCCCCCGTCCCCACTCCCCGTCCCCACTAACCGTCCCCACTCCCCGCCCCCACGAACCGTCCCCACTCCCCGTCCCCACTCCCCCGTCCCCACTCCCCATCCCCACTCCCCGCCCCCACTCCCCGCCCCCACTAACCGTCCCCACTAACCGTCCCCACTAACCGTCCCCACTCCCCGTCCCCTCTCACCGTCCCCTCTCCCCGTCCCCACTCCCCGTCGCCACTCACCGTCCCCACTCTCCGTCCCCACTCTCCGTCCCCACTCTCCGTCCCCACTCTCCGTACCCACTCTCCGTCCCCACTCTCCGTCCCCACGCCCCGTCCCCACGCCCCGTCCCCACGCCCCGTCCCCACGCCCCGTCCCCACGCCCCGTCCCCACGCCCCGTCCCCACGCCCCGTCCTCACGCCCCGTCCCCACTCGCCATCCCCATGCCCCGTCCCCACACCCCGTCCCCACTCCCCACTCCCCGTCCCCACTCCCCGTCCCCACTCAATGTAGCCACTCCCCGTCCCCACTCCACGTCCCCACTCCACGTCCCCACTCCACGTCACACACTCCCCGTCCCCACACCCGTCCCCACACCCCGTCCCCACACCCCGTCCCCACACCCCATCCCCACTCCCCACTCCCCATCCCCACTCCCCATCCCACTCCCCACTCCTCACTCCCCACTCCCCACTCCCCTCACCACTCCCCGCCCCCACTCCCCGCCCCCACTAACCGTCCCCACTAACCGTCCCCACTAACCGTCCCCACTAACCGTCCCCCACTCCCCGTAGCCACTCACCGTCCCCACTCTCCGTCCCCACTCTCCGTCCACACTCTCCGTCCACACTCCCCGTCCACACTCCCCGTCACCACTCTCCGTCCCCACTCTCCGTCCCCACTCTCCGTCCCCACTCCCCGTCCCCACTCCCCGTCCCCACTCCCAGTCCCCCGTCCCCACTCCCCCCCGCTCCCCGCTCCCCCGCTCCCCGTCCCCGCTCCCCGTCCACACCTCCTTCCCCTCTCTCCTTCCCTCTCTCCGTCCCCTCTCTCCGTCCCCTCTCTCCGTCCCCTCTCCCCGTCCCCTCTCCCCAACCCCTCTCCCCGTCCCCTCTCCCCGTCCCCTCCCGTCCCCACTCCCCGTCCCCTCTCCCCCGTCCCCTCTCCCCTCCCCTCTCCCCCTCCCCTCCACTCTCCCCCTCCCCTCTCCCCCTCCCCTCTCCCCTTCCCTCTCCCCGTCCCCTCTACCCGTCCCCTCTCCCCGTCCCCTCTCCCCGTCCCCTCTCCCCGTCCCCTCTCCCCTCCCCACTCTCCCTCCCCACTCACCCTCCCCACTCACCCCTCCCACTCACCCTCCCCACTCACCCTCCCCACTCACCCTCCCACTCACCACCCCACTCACCCTCCCCACTCACCCTCCCCACTCACCCTCCCCACTCACCCTCCCCACTCACCCTCCCCACTCACCCTCCCCACTCACCCTCCCCACTCAATGTAGCCACTGCCCGTCCCCACTGCCCGTCCCCACTGCCCGTCCCCACTCCTCGTCCCCACTCTCCGTCCCCTCTCACCGTCCCCTCTCACCGTCCCAACTCTCCGTCCCAACTCTCCGTCCCAACTCTCCGTCCCCACTCTCCGTCCCCACTCTCCGTCCCCACTCCCCGTCCACACTCCCCGTCCCCACTCCCCGTCCCCACTCCCCTTCCCCTCTCCCCGTCCTCACTCCCCGTCCTCACTCCCCGTCCACACTCCCCGTCCCCACTCCCGTCCCACTCCCCGTCCCCACTCCCCGTCCCCACTCCCCGTCCCCACTCGCCGTCCCCACTCGCCGTCCCCACTCTCCCTCCCCACTCTCCCTCCCCACTCTCCCTCCCCACTCTCCCTCCCCACTCTCCGTCCCCACTCCCCGTCCCCACTCCCCGTCCCCACTCCCCGTCCCCACTCCCCGCCACCATTCCCCGCCCCACTCCCCGCTCCAACTCCCCGTCCCCACTCGCCGTCCCCACTCTCCCTCCCCACTCTCCCTCCCCACTCTCCCTCCCCACTCTCCCTCCCCACTCTCCGTCCCCACTCTCCGTCCCCACTTCCCGTCCCCACTCCCCGTCCCCACTCCCCGCCACCACTCCCCGCCCCCACTCCCCGCTCCAACTCCCCGTCCCCACTCGCCGTCCCCACTCGCCGTCCCCACTCTCCCTCCCCACTCTCCCTCCCCACTCTCCCTCCCCACTCTCCCTCCCCACTCTCCGTCCCCACTCTCCGTCCCCACTCCCCGTCCCCACTCCCCGTCCCCACTCCCCGTCCCCACTCCCCGTCCCCACTCCCCGTCCCACTCCCCGCCACCATTCCCCGCCCTCACTCCTCCCCGCTCCAACTCCCCGTCCCCACTCCCCGTCCCCACTCGCCGTCCCCACTCCCCGTCCCCACTCGCCGTCCCCACTCCCCGTCCCCACTCCCCGTCCCCACTCCCCGTCCCCACTCCCCGTCCCCACTCCCCGTCCCCACTCTCCCTCCCCACTCTCCCTCCCCACTCTCCCTCCCCACTCTCCCTCCGCACTCTCCCTCCCCACTCTCCCTCCCCACTCTCCGTCCCCACTCTCCGTCCCCACTCTCCGTCCCCACTCTCCGTCCCCACTCTCCGTCCCCACTCTCCGTCCCCACTCACGGTCCCCACTCACGGTCCCCACTCAATGTAGCCACTGCCCATCCCCACTGCCCGTCCCCAATCCTCGTCCCCTCTCCCCGTCCCCTCTCCCCATCCCCTGTACCCGTCCCCTCTCCCCGTCCCCTGTCCCCGTCCCCTGTCCCCGTCCCCACTCTCCATCCCCACTCTCCGTCCACACTCCCCGTCCACACACCCCATCACCACTCTCCGTCCCCACTCTCCGTCCCCACTCCCCGTCCCCACTCCCCGTCCACACTCCCAGTCCCCCGTCCCCGCTCCCCGTCCCCGCTCCCCGTCCCCGCTCCCCGTCCACACTCTCCTTCCCCTCTCTCCTTCCCCTCTCTCCGTCCCCTCTCTCCGTCCCCTCTCCCCGTCCCCTCTCCCCGTCCCCTCTCCCCGTCCCCTCTCCCCGTCCCCACTCCCTGTCCCCACTCCCCGTCCCCACTCCCCGTCCCCACTCCCCGTCCCCTCTCCCCCTCCACTCTCCCCCTCCCCTCTCCCCTCCACTCTCCCCCTCCCCTCTCCCCCTCCACTCTCCCCCTCCACTCTCCCCCCTCCACTCTCCCCCTCCCCCTCCCCTCTCCCCCTCCCCTCTCCCCCTCCCCTCTCCCCGTCCCCACTCCCCGCCACCACTCCCCGCTCCAACTCCCCGTCCCCACTCCCCGTCCCCACTCCCCGTCCCACTAACCGTCCCCACTCCCCGCCCCCACGAACCGTCCCCACTCCCCGTCCCCACTCCCCGTCCCCACTCCCCGTCCCCACTCCCCGTCCCCACTCCCCATCCCCACTCCCCGCCCCCACTAACCGTCCCCACTAACCGTCCCCACTAACCGTCCCCACTCCCCGTCCCCTCTCACCGTCCCCTCTCCCGTCCCCACTCCCCGTCCCCACTCCCCGTCGCCACTCACCGTCCCCACTCTCCGTCCCCACTCTCCGTCCCACTCTCCGTCCCCACTCTCCGTACCCACTCTCCGTCCCCTCTCTCCGTCCCCTCTCTCCGTCCCCTCTCCCCGTCCCCTCTCCCCAACCCCTCTCCCCGTCCCCTCTCCCCGTCCCCACTCCCCGTCCCCACTCCCCGTCCCCTCTCCCCCTCCCCTCTCCCCCTCCCCTCTCCCCCTCCCCTCTCCCCGCCACCACTCCCCGCTCCAACTCCCCGTCCCCACTCCCCGTCCCCACTCCCCGTCCCACTAACCGTCCCCACTCCCCGCCCCCACGAACCGTCCCCACTCCCCGTCCCCACTCCCCGTCCCCACTCCCCATCCCCACTCCCCCCGCCCCCACTAACCGTCCCCACTAACCGTCCCCACTAACCGTCCCCACTCCCCGTCCCCTCTCACCGTCCCCTCTCCCCGTCCCCACTCCCCGTCGCCACTCACCGTCCCCACTCTCCGTCCCCACTCTCCGTCCCCACTCTCCGTCCCCACTCTCCGTACCCACTCTCCGTCCCCACTCTCCGTCCCCACGCCCCGTCCCCACGCCCCGTCCCCACGCCCCGTCCCCACGCCCCGTCCCCACGCCCCGTCCTCACGCCCCGTCCCCACTCGCCATCCCCATGCCCCGTCCCCACACCCGTCCCCACTCCCCACTCCCCGTCCCCACTCCCCGTCCCCACTCAATGTAGCCACTCCCCGTCCCCCACTCCACGTCCCCACTCCATGTCCACACTCCCCGTCCCCACACCCCGTCCCCACACCCCGTCCCCACACCCCGTCCCCACACCCCATCCCCACTCCCCACTCCCCATCCCCACTCCCCATCCCCACTCCCCACTCCTCACTCCCCACTCCCCACTCCCCACTCCCCGCCCCCACTCCCCGCCCCCACTAACCGTCCCCACTAACCGTCCCCACTAACCGTCCCCACTAACCGTCCCCCACTCCCCGTCCCCACTCCCCGTAGCCACTCACCGTCCCCACTCTCCGTCCCCACTCTCCGTCCACACTCTCCGTCCACACTCCCCGTCCACACTCCCCGTCACCACTCTCCGTCCCCACTCTCCGTCCCCACTCTCCGTCCCCACTCCCCGTCCCCACTCCCGTCCCACTCCCAGTCCCCCGTCCCCACTCCCCGTCCCCAGCTCCCCGTCCCCGCTCCCCGTCCCCGCTCCCCGTCCACACTCTCCTTCCCCTCTCTCCTTCCCCTCTCTCCGTCCCCTCTCTCCGTCCCCTCTCTCCGTCCCCTCTCCCCGTCCCCTCTCCCCAACCCCTCTCCCCGTCCCCTCTCCCCGTCCCCACTCCCCGTCCCCACTCCCCGTCCCCTCTCCCCGTCCCCTCTCCCCTCCCCTCTCCCCCTCCCCTCTCCCCCTCCACTCTCCCCCTCCCCTCTCCCCCTCCCCTCTCCCCCTCCCCTCTCCCCGTCCCCTCTACCCGTCCCCTCTCCCCGTCCCCTCTCCCGTCCCCTCTCCCCGTCCACTCTCCCTCCCCACTCACCCTCCCCACTCACCCTCCCCACTCACCCTCCCCACTCACCCTCCCCACTCACCCTCCCCACTCACCCTCCCCACTCACCCACCCCACTCACCCTCCCCACTCACCCTCCCCACTCACCCTCCCCACTCACCCTCCCCACTCACCCTCCCCACTCACCCTCCCCACTCAATGTAGCCACTGCCCGTCCCCACTGCCCGTCCCCACTGCCCGTCCCCACTCCTCGTCCCCACTCTCCGTCCCCTCTCACCGTCCCCTCTCACCGTCCCAACTCTCCGTCCCAACTCTCCGTCCCAACTCTCCGTCCCCACTCTCCGTCCCCACTCCCCGTCCACACTCCCCGTCCCCACTCCCCGTCCCCACTCCCCGTCCCCACTCCCCTTCCCCTCTCCCCGTCCTCACTCCCCGTCCTCACTCCCCGTCCACACTCCCCGTCCCCACTCCCCGTCCCCACTCCCCGTCCCCACTCCCCGTCCCCACTCCCCGTCCCCACTCCCCGTCCCCACTCGCCGTCCCCACTCGCCGTCCCCACTCTCCCTCCCCACTCTCCCTCCCCACTCTCCCTCCCCACTCTCCGTCCCCACTCTCCGTCCCCACTCCCCGTCCCCACTCCCCGTCCCCACTCCCCGTCCCCACTCCCCGCCACCATTCCCCGCCCCCACTCCCCGCTCCAACTCCCCGTCCCCACTCGCCGTCCCCACTCTCCCTCCCCACTCTCCCTCCCCACTCTCCCTCCCCACTCTCCCTCCCCACTCTCCGTCCCCACTCTCCGTCCCCACTCCCCGTCCCCACTCCCCGTCCCCACTCCCCGTCCCCACTCCCCGCCACCATTCCCCGCCCCCACTCCCCGCTCCAACTCCCCCGTCCCCACTCCCCGTCCCCACCTCGCCGTCCCCACTCGCCGTCCCCACTCTCCCTCCCCACTCTCCCTCCCCACTCTCCCTCCCCACTCTCCCTCCCCACTCTCCGTCCCCACTCTCCGTCCCCACTCCCCGTCCCCACTCCCCGTCCCCACTCCCCGTCCCCACTCCCCGTCCCCACTCCCCGCCACCATTCCCCGCCCTCACTCCCCGCTCCAACTCCCCGTCCCCACTCCCCGTCCCCACTCCCGTCCCCACTCCCCGTCCCACTCCCCGTCCCCCACTCCCGTCCCCACTCCCCGTCCCAACTCCCCCTCCCGTCCCCACTCCCCTCCCCACTCCCCGTCCCCACTCTCCCTCCCCACTCTCCCCTCCCGCACTCTCCCTCCGCACTCTCCCTCCCCACTCTCCCTCCCCACTCTCCGTCCCCACTCTCCGTCCCCCACTCCCGTCCCACTCTCCGTCCCCACTCTCCGTCCCCACTCACGTCCCCACTCACGGTCCCACTCACGTCCAATGTAGCCACTGCCCATCCCCACTCCCGTCCCCACTCCTCGTCCCCTCTCCCGTCCCCTCCTCCCCATCCCCTGTACCCGTCCCCTCTCCCCGTCCCCTGTCCCCGTCCCCCCCACTCTCCCGTCCCCACTCTCCGTCCACACTCCCGTCCACACACCCCATCACCCTCTCCCGTCCCACTCTCCGTCCCCACTCCCGTCCCCACTCCCCGTCCACACTCCAGTCCCCTCCGTCCCCGCTCCCCGTCCCGCTCCCGTCCCGCTCCCGTCCACACTCTACTCCTTCCCCTCTCTCCGTCCCCTCTCTCCGTCCCCTCTCCCCGTCCCCTCTCCCCGTCCCTCTCCCCGTCCCCTCTCCCCGTCCCCACCCTGTCCCCACTCCCCGTCCCCACTCCCCGTCCCTCCCCCTCCACTCTCCCCCTCCCCTCTCCCCCTCCACTTCCCCTCCCCACTCCCCCTCCCACTCCCTCCCCACTCCACTCTCCCCCCTCCACGTCCCCACTCTCCCCCTCCCCACTCCCTCCCCTCCCCACTCCCCGTCCCCACTCCCCGCCCCCACCTCCCCGCTCCCACTACCCGTCCCACTCCCCGTCCCCACTCCCCGTCCCACTCCCCGTCCCCACTCCCGCCCCAACCGTCCCCACTCCCCGTCCCCACTCCCGTCCCCACTCCCGTCCCCACTCTCCCGTCCCCACTCCCGTCCCCACTCAACCGTCCCACTAACTCCCCGTCCTCCCCACGCCCCGTCCCCAATCACCGTCCCCACTCCCGTCCCATCCGTCCCCACTCCCCGTCCCCACTCCCCGTCCCACTCCCGTCCCCACTCCTCCGTCCCCATCCCCGTCCCCACTCCCGTCCCCACTCCCGCACACTCTCCGTCCCCACGTCCCCACTCCCAACGTCCCACGCCGTCCCCACGCCCCGTCCCCCACGCACGTCCCACGCCCCGTCCCCACTCGCACGTCCCCACTGCCCCGTCTCCACACCCCCGTCCCCACACCCCGTCCCCACACCCCTCCCCACACCCCGTCCCCCCCCCCACTCCCATCCCCACGTCCCCCAGACCCACTCCACGTACCCACTCCCGTCCCCTCCCCCGTCCCCACTCCCCGTCCCCCACACCCCGTCCCACACCCGTCCCCACACCCGTCCCCACTCCCATCCCAGCTCCCCACTCCTCACTCAACCCCACTCCCCACTCCCCGCCCCACTCTCCCGTCCCCCACTCCCGTCCCCACTCTCCGTCCCCACTCACCGTCCCCACTCCCCGTCCCCACTCCCGTCCACTCACCGTCCCCACTCCCCGTCCCCACTCTCGTCCCACTCCCCGTCCCCACTCCCCGTCACTCTCCTCCCCTCTCTCCGTCCCCCTCTCCGTCCCCACTCTCCTTCCCCACTCCCGTCCCACTCCCCGTCCCCACTCTCCACCGTCCCCTCCCCCCGTCCCCCTCTCCCCGTCCCCTCTCCCCGTCCACACTCTCCCTTCCCCTCACTCTCCCCTCTCCCCCTCTCCCCCTCCCCTCTCCCCGTCCCTCTCCCCGTCCCCTCCACAACTCCCGTCCCCTCTCTCCCGTCCCCTCTCACTCCCGTCCCCTCTCCCCGTCCCCCTCCCCCCTCTCCCCTCCCCTCTCCCCCTCCCCTCTCCCTCCCCACTCCCCCTCCCCTCCCCTCTCCCCTCCCCTCTCCCCCTCACTCACCCGTCCCCACTCACCCTCCCCCCTCTCCCCGTCTCACCCTCCCACTCACCCTCCCCACTCACACCCTCCCCACTCACCCTCCCTCCCCACTCACCTCCCCACTCACCCTCCCCACTCACCCTCCCCACTCACCCTCCCCCCTCCCCGTCCCCACTCTCCCTCCCCACTCACCCGTCCCACTCAATAGCACTCCTCCATCTCCCGTCCCCACTCGCCCGTCCCCACTCTCCGTCCCAACTCTCCGTCCCAACTCTCCGTCCCCAGTCTCCGTCCCCACTCTCCGTCCCCACTCCCCGTCCACACTCCCCGTCCCCACTCCCCGTCCCAGCTCCCCGTCCCCACTCCCTTCCCCTCCCCCGTCCACACTCCCCGTCCTCACTCCCCGTCCACACTCCCCGTCCCCACTCCCCTCCCCTCTCCGTCCTCACTCCCCGTCCCTCACTCGTCACCTCCCGACCCACTCCCCGTCCCCACTCGTCCCCTCCCCACTCTCCCTCCCCACTCTCCCTCCCCACTCTCCCGTCCCCACTCTCCGTCCCCACTCCCCGTCCCCCACTCCCGTCCCCACTCCCCGTCCCCACTCCCGCCACCGTCCCCCACTCCCCAGCCCACTCCCCGCCCCTCCACTCCCCACCCCGTCCCCACTCCCCGTCCCCACTCCCCGTCCCCACTCCCCGTCCCCACTCCCCGTCCCCACTCCCCGTCCCCACTCCCCGTCCCCACTCCCGTCCCACTCTCCTCCCCACTCTCCCTCCCCACTCTCCCTCCCCACTCCCTCCCCACTCTCCCTCCGCACTCTCCCTCCCCACTCTCCCTCCCCACTCTCCGTCCCCACTCTCCGTCCCCACTCTCCGCACTCTCCGTCCCCACTCTCCGTCCCCACTCTCCGTCCCCACTCACGGTCCCCCTCACGGTCCCCACTCAATGTAGCCACTGCCCATCCCCACTGCCCGTCCCCAATCCTCGTCCCCTCTCCCGTCCCCTCTCCCCATCCCCTGTACCCGTCCCCTCTCCCCGTCCCCTGTCCCCCGTCCCCTGTCCCCGTCCCCTCTCCCCGTCCCCCTCTCCCCGTCCCCTCTCCCCGTCCCCTCTCCCCGTCCCCACCTCGCCCTCCCCACTCGCCCTCCCCACTCAGCGTCCCCACCCCCGTCCCCACCCCCCGTCCCACCCCGTCGCCCCCCGTCCCCACGCCCCGTCCCCACTCGCCGTCCCCACGCCCCGTCCCCACACCCCGTCCCCAGCCCCGTCCCCACGCACCGTCCCCACGTACCCGTACACGCCCGTCCCCACGCCCCCGTCCCCACTCGCCGTCCCCACTCGCCGTCCCCACGCCCGTCCCCGCCCCGTCCCCACGCGCCACGTCCCCCCGTCCCACGCCCCGTCCCCACGCCCCCGTCGCCCACGCCCCGTCCCCAATCGCCGTCCCCAATCGCCGTCCCCAATCGCCGTCCCCACTCGCCCTCCCCACTCCCACCCAATCGCCGCCCAATCGCCGTCCCCACTCGCCGTTCCCCACTCGCCGTTCCCCACTCGCCGTTCCCCACTCGCCGTTCCCCACTCGCCGTTCCCCACTCGCCCTCCCCCACTCGCCGTCCCCACCCCCTGTCCCCAACCCCCGTCCCCACCCCCCGTCCCCACCCCCCGTCCCCACGCCCCGTCCCCACGCCCCTTCCCCACCCCGTCCCACGCCCCGTCCCCACGCCCCGTCCCCTCTCGCCGTCCCTCTCGCCGTCCCCTCTCCCCGTCCCCACGCCCCGTCCCACGCCCCGTCCCCACTAGCCGTTTTCCACTCCCCGTCCCCACTCCCCGTCCCCCACTCCCCGTCCCCACGCCCCGTCCCACGCCCCGTCCCCACTCGCCGTCCCCACTCGCCGTCCGCACGCCCCGTCCCCACGCCCGTCCCCACGCACCGTCCCCACTCCCCAGTCCCCACTCCCCAGTCCTCAGTCCCCACTCCCCACATCCCACCCCAGTCCCCACTCCCCAGTCCCCACTCCCCAGTCCCCACTCCCCAGTCCCCCCTCCACTCCCCCCTCCCCACTCCCCCCTCCCCACTCCCCCCTCCCCACTCCCGCCCCCACTCCCCGCCCCCACTCCCCGCCCCCACTCACCGTCCCCACTCTCCGTCCCCACTCTCCGTCCCTACTCT